>NC_084613.1:61276282-61351282 GCF_033978795.1 Nerophis ophidion | reverse complement strand
TGTTACAGGTCGTACGTTAACAGCCAAGAAAAGCTTTTGTAACCGGTTTTGAAAAGGTTCTATTAGAATTGTATTACCAAATAATATATTACAAAAGTCTTGTTGAATCGAGAATCGATTCCGAATCAAATCGTCACCCCAAAAATCAGAATCGAATGGAATCTTGAAGTGCCCTCCTTTAATGTGCATTAATTTTAGTTGCTGGTGCTAATAATAATCAAAAAAAGACAGTCATTTGTCCCTTGCCATATAGAACTTCAAATATTGCGGCGTCACACAACATTGCTGATTTCTTTATTTCTGGCATATTCTCCAAACGTATAGCCCTAAATTAGGCATTTTCTAACATAAAATGGCTAATGAACTAAAAATATCAATACTGCAGTGGTATTGGCCACTAAACGAGATTTAACAAGTCAGATCACACTGTTCAGTATTGTGGCCACTGATTGGCTCAGCCTCAGGTAGCATTACTGTACTGGATTAGAAGAGGGTAAAATTTCATGTTAGGGGCTTTTATAAATCTATGTAGACGGTTGTGAACAGTCTTTATGCTCTACCTATGAAAATATAAAATATATAATTAATGACTTCCTACTTCACAGATTTACATTTGTCACGGTCACATCCGAAACCAAATAACAGCGATAATTGAGGGATTACTGTGTAACTCATGAAAAACAAACCTCTGGTGTTGTCTTGTTAAAAACGTCTCGCCCCTGGATGATATCAGTCATGACTGTGTCTCTCAGTTGTTGGTACTCCTCATCGGTCAGCTGAATGGATTCTAACTCGGTTCCACAACTCTTGCACAGACTCCTAAGCACACACAGACATAAGATTTAAATAAAGGGGTACTGCACTTTTTCTGGAATTTTGCTGATCGTTCATTATCATTTTGAGACACAACACACGTCTTTTTTTTAGGATTCTAGAGATGATCAAAATTGCTTGAAAGATGTGGCTAATGGGACACACCATTATTGCCTTCACAGCCCTCTAAAAAAATCTAAATTTTGTATACACCCTGCAAGCCTATATATATATATATATATATATATATATATATATATATATATATATATATATATATATATTGTAGTAACAGACACATTCATAACAATATGTAATACGGTATATGCAATATTTACCGTATATTGGTAATTTTAAGCATTGCTGGAACTTCTTTTATTGCATTTATTTCCGTTTCCATAGCAGCGCACTTCCGACTTTCGGCAACAAATGCGTGTTACTACTTGCAGAAAAAAAGGCTTGTGTTTTCTAATCATGACAAACTTGGTAATAGAAGACTAATAACATTTTTTCTAGACAAATGATGATTCACAACAGTAGTTTTGTGATGCTGAACATACGGACAATGAACTGTTGCTCATAAGAAGCGAGTACAATTGAAGGGTGAAATATAGCAAACCGAAGCCGAGAGTGATGTCAGTGTGACTTGTTCACGGTGTAAATGTGGAACTTGGAAACAATCTATCCATCCCGACATAAATTGAGTGCTTACCTAAAATAAACCGGAAAATACATCCCCATCTAGCTGGCCCAAACAAACTGTCTATCAAGTGAGTCACTATAATATTGATTATAATATACGCAGCATGCATGTTTTTTTATTACAAATACAGTACGTATACTGTCGAGCTAACTGTTTAAAAACAAAAACTTAAGGATACTTTACAGATACTGTAATACAATTGTTAATGTTTTTCAGTCAGTACAAAGTGTCCTATCGTGTTGTGCATTACAAACTCAGAAGAGATTTGGGTACTGACGTAGGAGCTAGTTTACCTCTTGCCGGAGCTAGTTTACAGCTAATGAGGTGGCATGCCGATGTGTTATTAGGCTGTGTGGAAAAAAAAAAAAAGAGTTCTTCCATGTTTGCTCTTACAATAACAATGTAGCTACAGCTTGGACATTATACAGGTTACGGAACGTAAATTAAGTATTGTTGGTGTTTTTTTATGGATTAATTTTTTAAGTGACTTAGAGGTAGAATGTATTGCTCCCATTAGCTGCATTGCTAGCCACCTAAAACGAGCAGATTATTACAAATTTGAATACAAAAAAATGTTTAAAACTTTTGTCTGCTTGTCTCTCATGATTGTAAAGGACAGACACAATTCCTAAAAATTTTAATTTCCCCTTTAGCTTCTCCATTTAAAGATTAATAAAGAATGAAAGAAAACAATTGTTAGTAAATGCTCAAGTCAGTCGTACTTTGGGGTAGCGCTGCTCCAAGTTCCTCTCCAGTGCTGTCCTGGAATACTGGAAATAGAAGAAGTGTTGTCAGAACCAGAAATTTCCACCTTTTGGTGTTTAAAAATCATAAAATATGATGTTTGATTAATCATTTATATTGGCTACATTGGATATGTACCGGTAGTGGACTTAATTTATTGAATGACTTAACTGACTGACAACAGTTTGAAGCACATAATACAGGATTGATTCATTAACTAATGTAAGGTTAAGGTATAGTCTTGTTTCAATATGGTAAAATATTTTTAATAAAAATATCTAACGCTATATTTTCTCCACTCAATGGTGCTTCTGCTGGTTGAAAATAGGTAGTAGGCCTGTGTTGCATCAATTGCTTCAAGATAAAGTAATTGGGCTAACATTTTTTTATCTTCCCAAAATTCCCAGATTAGCAGCAATTCCAAGTTTTCAGGGAATTTTTGTCTCATTAAAAATTAATAGGCAAACTTTCAAATGTTCACATATCACCGCCGATTCAAACCATTCAATCTACATCACATTTTAATGATCATGGACATTCAAACTAACATGTTTATTACTTCCGAAAATTCCAGGTTTCCCGTAATTCCCACTTTTGAATATAACAGTTTCCAAAAATTTTTCTTTTGTCTACTTCTCCCACAAGTTTCGACCGATTTCAAATTCCAACATCAAAACATTCCACTTCTTCAGGAAATTTGGGCTATTCATTTTTTATATATCAAAATTCCCAGTTTTTCTTGATTTTTCATCACACGTATTCTGCAATGAAAAGTATTATTACTTCCACAATTCTTAATCAATTCGAACTGTTCCAAAGGCAAAATACTCCTACCTAATATTAGTCAAATGCTAGTGTGTTAATTTTGTTTAAGCTAATTTTTCCACGATGCACCTCAGCATCATGTACTTTGATAGTTGATGCACGCTGACTGTTAGCATGCTAACATTAGCGTTATCTGGCGAGCGTGCAACCTGTTAGTATTTCAGGTTGCCTTGGGCTTTTCAGCATTCACAGCAATTTCTACTGAAATTGCATTTTGAAGTTCAACAACCATGAAATCAACTGACAACATGTTTAATGATCAGCTACCAAACAAATAAGTGTGCACAATGCTAATTTACATTGGCGTTGCCATATACATGCTAGTGATAACTATTAGTAATGGCAACATCAAATGTATGAAACAATATATACCAACTAGACAAGACAGTTATCATTATAAGCTTACTGTTAAATCTTAAATTCAATCAATTAAATGTATTATTTAACAATTAACATCTATTAAAACACACAAAAGTACCAAAAATCAGTACCGTTGAGTACCAGTATCGATTACCTGGTACTCGGAATTGGTACCATTTCGGTTCGAATGTGAAAAGCAAAGAAAAAGAAAAGTGTGAAAAATTTAAAAAGTACCCAACGCTAATGAAAACAGTATACAAAAGAAAATACTGCAAATATACTGTCCTACCTTTCGAACCACGTCTTGATGCTGCTGGCAAGGCTCAGCTGCGGGTAAACCTGGTTGTTTCTCAGGTACAGCAGAATTCCCAGCAGCCTCTTCTGTTGCTCACTCGGCGACATGGTTTTTACTTCCTCTTTGCACACTCTCTTAAACAAACAGCTCCAAGTCTCTTGTTGTGGAATCCGCCCCATTGCCATTAATTCGTCATAAAGAGTCCAGGCAGTGATCAGGTCATCATTTAGCATTGCTGCAGCAATTATGTTGCCATAATTAGCTGGTGACGGCGTAGCGACCTGCAGAGATGAGAGTAAAACTATGATACAGTTCTGAAAAGACACACATACAAGCTCCTTTTATGAGAAAAAAATTGCTCACTTTCTTTAAGTACCGTAGGATGCTGAAGGCTTCTTTCCACCTTGCAGTGCGGCTTAAAGACCGAATGAAAAGAGTACAAGCTCCAGTATCCAAAGAAGGGAAACTCATTTGCATGATTTCATAGACATCAAATACTTCCGTGTCGTGATTGCCATTGACACAAAATGCCAGGTACCGTAGCAGCAACTCATAGGTGAGGGTTCCTGATTCTGTAGCTACAAATGTCAGCAGGGATCTAAGGAAAGATAGATAATGTGAGAAGGTTTGTGACTAAACGCTAAAAGGATGTCATGAAAACCTGCAGTTGTTTGCAAAATTAAGTTGTCTTACTTTGCAATATCCAACTCTGCCCTGTTGTACAGCAGTGCAGATAACATCTGAATGTCAAATTGTGCTGGACTTCCCAGAGACTCCTTTAGTTTTTTCCACTCCTCAACAGACAGTGGCTTATCAGGAGGTGTCAGCTTTCCTGTCAAAAATCATGCCATTAGTTACAAAGATTTCTAATGTTGTTATCTAGGTCAAACTGTATTAGTACAGTATAATCGAGTTGTAATGTTATATAGCAGTCACTTGTAATTGTACCAACCTTCTGCCCTGGTCACCCTCCTTGCAAGCTTGTCAGGACGATGATCTTCCCCTGAGGAGAAATCCGCCTTCCTCTTCAGCATCTCTGCGGTCTTCTTTGCCGTTCCAGCAGCAAACACAGATTTTGGGATGAAAGCCTTTTGTATTCTTGCAGTACAGTTCTTTCCTCTTCCATCTGTGACTCTGTCCCATAATTCTTGTGTCCTCTGCCTCGAGGTGCTTTTTTTCAGTCCACCCTGCACATTGGTCTGTCCAGTGTTGACGTTGCTTGGTTGTCTCAATCCAAGGCTGGAGTTGAAGCCCCGGTAACACTGAAGAAGTTTTGCATAAGGCAACACAAGGGAAACTGGAGATCCTTGATTAATGAAAGGTAAAGCGGCCCTCAGGCACTTTTTTAGTTGTAATATGACAGTGGACCCCATTGCATAAATCGCACCTCTGTAATCGTCTAAATTGATTATGCTATATAGTTGTTCTCATTAAAAGAGTAATAACTACAATATTGCAATGTAGTAGTGTAAACACATTGGAGCTATACCAACTCCCACATTATCTCACCTAATTCAGCAGATACCTTTCTTTTTATGGTCTGGAAATTGGCCGTGAAATATACATTCGTCGCCAAATTGAACTGAACTAAATGAATTGTTAAGCTTTTCCTTGCCTTTTTGCAAAAAAAAAAGTAACTTACATTAGCCCCGGAAATGCTACGGCAACTCGACTGGGGAAAATTCACTGGTAAGGATGTGACGTCACGTGTTTAGATATGTATATTTCTTTAATCGCATTACAATAAAATACCATTTAGTTGGATATTAAGTTATTGTAACGATTAATCGTATTTGATTATTAATTCAAAACATATGGAAAGTTAAATTGTTGTAATCAATTTTGTCACAGTTGGCATACAATCTTAAAATGGCGGCCAAAGGCCGCAGACGCAGAAATTCGACTATTCTCTTTACCAACTGGGACTGTTGAAAATAATCTTAAAATATTGTATACGATTTAAAACGAGATCAGTTCTAGTTTTGTTTGATTTTTTTTTTTTGTAAAATATACTGTACTTACATTTCCATTTTTCATTTCCTCACTTTATTTTGTAATATTTTCAACTTAACCGGAAGCACTTTGGAAAGCAGTTCTTCCCTGCTCATATTAACTCACGTTCAAGTACGGCGTTTATCGCAATGCCGCTATCACATTAGTGTTTGTAAGAATATTGTCAAAACAATACTGATGTAATTTTATAATCGTTTGGAGGTAAGTATGGCCAATGAATGCCGGATTGACTTGTCGAATACGTTAAAAAGGAGGTTAGCAAACGCGAGCAGAGGTAAGTGATCATGTTAGCTTATCCTTATGCTAGCAGGCTTTTCTAAAGTAAAACTAGTCAATTTAATTTTACTGAAGTATTATGTTGTTGTTTAGATGAGAGGAGCGAAGAAGAAAAGAAAGCCGAAGAAATTCAGTTATTTACCAAATATTACTCTGAATGGAAGGGTGGTGGCCACAACAATAAGTCATACGAGAGCATTCCTCGATTCTACTTCAAGGTACTGACACATTGAACACTAGTCATTGACGGTCATATGTTGTAACTTATAATACCACTCAGTCATTTTTTAGGCAAATTGATTTTTGTACCATCAATAACTACCCAGTGACTTTTAACTTTACATTGTGTTTAAACATTTGACTTAGTTTCTGACATTCACTGAATAATTAAGATATCGTCTCTTTGTTATGACAGTGTTGCTACTTTAAAGGCCTACTGAAATGAGATTTTCTTATTCAAACGGGGATAGCAGGTCCATTCTATGTGTCATACTTGATCATTTCGCGATATTGCCATATTTTTGCTGAAATTATTTAGTAGAGAACATCGACGATAAAGTTCGCAACTTTTGGTCGCTAATAAAAAAGCCTTGCCTGTACCGGAAGTAGCAGACGATGTGCGCCTAACGTCACGGGTTGTGGAGCTCCTTACATCCTCACATTGTTTACAATCATGGCCACCAGCAGCGAGAGCGATTTGGACCGAGAAAGCGACGATTTCCCCATCAATTTGAGCGAGAATGAAAGATTTGTGGATGAGGATAGCGAGAGTGAAGGACTAGAGGGAAAAAAAGACAGGGCAGTGGGAGCGATTCAGATGTTATTTGACACATTTACTAGGATAATTCTGGAAAATCCCTTATCTGCTTATTGTGTTACTAGTGTTTTAGTGAGATTATATAGTCGTACCTGAAAGTCGGAGGGGTGTGGCCACGGGTGTGGTGACCGCCAGTGTCTCTGAGGGAAGCCACGTTTCTCGACGAGGCGAAGCGAAGGCAACCGGTCGGGCCGGGCTGAGCTTTTTTTCTCCCTCCTCCACGGTGGAGGCATCCCACGTTCGGGGCAGCCGGTCGGAAGAGGCAAGAGAGTCCGCAGCTGCCTCTTTGACAGGTGCACGAGGAACGACGCAAGCTCCGCTCATGTCTACGGTAAGAGCCGACTTATTACCACAAATTTCTCACCGAAACCTGCCGGTTGACATGTGGTAGAGAACCATGTTCGCTTGACCGCTCTGTTCCATAGTGAAGCTTTACCTTCGGGAATGTAAACAAAGAAACGCCGGCTGTGTTTGTGTTGCTAAAGGCAGCCGCTTCCCACCTACATCTTTCTTTTTGACGTCCCCATTATTAATTGAACAAATTGCAAAAGATTCAGCAACACAGATGTCCAGAATACTGTGTAATTATGCGATTAAAGCAGTCGACTTATAGCTGGGATCGGGCTCGAACAAAATTTACGCTACAATCCGTGACGTCACGCGCACTTGCATCATACGGCGAAGTTTTCAACAGGATACTTCGCGCGAAATTTAAAATTGCATTTTAGTAAACTAAAAAGGCCGTATTGGCATGTATTGCAATGTTAAGATTTTATCATTGATATATAAACTATCAGACTGCGTGGTTGGTAGTAGTGGGTTTCAGTAGGCCTTTAAGTACATGGGAAATGGACACTCTATTAAGAGTCGGATACTTTTTAACAGCTACCAACAGAAGATGAAGTTTTACTCCAGAAGCTGAGAGAAGAATCCAGAGTTGTCTTTCTGCAGAGGAAAAGCAGCGAGCTGCTAGATAATGAGGAACTTCAGGTAGTGCATGCACACATTGGTCTTTATAAAGGTCTGTCGCAGGACTAATAATTCATGTATATTTTCTGTCTACCTGGTCTTACTCTTTACGGTGTCTACTTCTCTGTAGAATCTGTGGTTTCTACTTAAGAACCAGGTGCCTCCGGAGAATAGTGAAGAGGCCATGATCAGCTATGAAGACTTCCTGCAGGTGGGCGACATGGCTGGGCCCAAGTGCAAGTAAGTTGAAGAAGCAGCATTATATTTGTCTCTGCAAACACCCAATAAATCAAACAGAATGTGTGTTTTTGCACCTCATTTGCTCTGCTCATGAAAGCGAAATAACTGTTATTTACTCACCTCCTAAAAGTACCAAAAGCAATTATTACATTTCTTGAAGTATTAAATTTATGTTCTCGTAGCATCATTTGTGATGAGGTTCTTGTATGTGTATGGTTCTAAAATACTGTACTACAGTTACTCGAACAGTAAAAAAATATGCACTCACCTTCACCTTTATTCAGATTCAGAGAAATGTTTTTTGATGACTTATTCACAATCTTTCTACAAAACATTGAAAATTATGTTTTTTCATTCTTTGCTAGTGAAGTTTTTACTAAAGATATGTTTTTTCAAGTCCGATACCAATTATTACTCGTCAAGGAAACGGACAACCGATATTTCGAGCTGATATTCATTCGCAGTAAAAGTTTTTTTAAACACGAATACTATGCATCACTAAACAGCTGAACAAGTTTTTACGTATTTTTTTTTAACATTACAAGGTTTTATGCGGCGCTAATATTAATTTAGCACCCAAAAACACCAGGGGATTTTACAAACACCTTTACTATGTGTGTCTAATGCTGCGGGTCAGAAGAGCATCAACATTTGCATTTCAAATAATTGAAATCTCCAGGGAAAATTGGTAAAAATATGAGATTTCACTACATACACAATAACTCGCCATTTACACAATTTTATCCAAGTTTATGGATTTTATACATTGTAAGGTTTCCTTGTAAGGAAGTCTTGATTCATTGCGAACTTATAAATAAAAACAATTCGGGGATCCTTCACATAGCTTATAGTTGAGACATTTTTTAAGATGGTTGACATAATTTCTTCCTGGGTTTAACAGAAGAATGAGATTATGTGAGCTGCTGCTTGCTTGTCTCCTATTTGTTAATTGATTGAATCACGGAAATTGAAACCTTGGCACTCCTTTAATTAGCCCACACTCTTGAGTGTTGTGGACAAAGGCTTGTCAAGTGACTCAATTGTGCTGTAGCAAAAAAAATAAAAAAAACAGGACTGGGAAACGGCAAGATACATAGACAAAAACTGGATGACAGATATCCAAAAGAGACGTATTCTTGGCGACCAGCACTGCAGGGGAGAGGTAAAGGAGCTGGGGGCGGGGCGGGGCTGCGTAAGTGCGATGGTTAAATCAGTTAGGGAGACCGGAGAAGAATTCTAATAATAACTCAGATGGATGCCCTGTCACATATCATAACTTATTTTGGGGGGGAACTATTCACAATGAAGGGTTTTTTTTTTTTTTAAAGGGAGTTTTTTCATGCAGGGGAAAATGACTGGTCCTTGAGCTGTGGTTATTACTATCTACTTCACCAATTATTATTTTCTTATCACTAAATACTGGTATCACATGTGTATGTATTGTATCTGCAGATGTAGTTTTGTTGCAGTTGTAAAAAAGAAAAGCCAATGACTGATAGAAAAGGCTAATACCGATATATGTCAAAATGCCAAATTTTGAAACCAATAATCAGTGGATCTCTGCTGTTTACTTTTTCATTCCCCAAAAATGTCAACAATAAAGTGCTTACAATGTTTGAAGTATATGTGTAGTATGCACAGAAAAGTTATAATTCATTCAAATTTTTCATCAGAAACTTATTCACTGCCAGAGTATACGCCAAGCTGCTCCACAACGACCCTTACGGCAGGATCTCTATCATGCAGTTCTTTAACTACGTCATGAGGAAAGGTTTGTGTTTACTGATGTCATATGTTATAATTGATAATGAATATATCAATTTGACAGGTACAAAAACAATGTAAGGCAATTTCATAAGTAATATTTTTTTAAATATATGTGTAAACTCAATTTCATTAGTTTATTAATTGTAGGAAGCAAAATGTCATGTATTTACAGTCACTGGATTTTTTTTGTGTACGTCCAGTGTGGCTGCATCAGACCCGGATAGGCCTGAGTCTGTATGATGTTGCGGGACAGGGCTACCTCCGAGAGTCTGTAAGTGTTGTATCCATTGTATTTGTATTGTGATAAGAGCAGGTGATTGCCTCTAAAATATTAAAATTGCTGATTATTGTTTCCTGCAGGATCTGGAGAACTACATTTTGGAGTTAATCCCCACGCTGCCTCAACTGGACGGACTAGATAAGCCCTTTTACTCTTTCTACGTCTGCACTGCAGTTCGCAAGTTTTTCTTCTTCCTTGACCCACTTCGGACAGGTGAGACTCAATCCTGCTTTAAAGGGGAACTGTACTTTTTTGGAATTTTGCATACAATTCACAATCCTTATGTGAGACATTACGACGGATATATTTAAAAAATAAATGCATGTTAACTCTTACAAGGGAACTGCACTCTTTTGGAATTGTTCCTACCATTCACAACCCTAGTGTAAGACAAGAACACATATATATATATATATATATATATATATACATTTTTTTTTTTAAACACATTTTAAATTGTAAATCAATGCGATCAAAAGTCTGCTTACAACAGTGCCTATATGAGTCGCTCTATTCTGCCAACAAAGCCCTTAGAAAAACATCCAACCCCTTCTATCAAGGTTTTACGTACGTGATGTAATTATGTTACATATGTCATGTAGTAATGGGCACATTTATAACATTTAATATTTACGTATTTAGCTCATTTTAAGCGTAGGTGGCGCATTAATTTAATGCTCACTTTTATTTTTCAACAACATCACTGGTTACTAGTCGCTGCAGACTTCATGAGAGCTAACAAACATAATAAAACATCGCTTACTGTACAATGTCTGCTGTCATTAGGATGCCGCCTAACAGGATCTTGTTATAGTACCGTTTAGGTGAAAAATGACTCATAATCTTTGCGGAGAAACGGAACCAAGTGTTCTTTTCGTGTTGTTCTAGCCTTTTCCGAGTCTAAATTGGCAGTCAAAGTGTATCAACATTTTGAATTTCATCCTCGTCCATTTACTATCAAGGTGAGAGGCATGAATTATGATCTACAATAAACTTCCACAAGCAGGGAAGCGAGGAAGCAGGTTACCAATCGATGATGTAAATAAAGGCACACACGTTAGTGATCACGGTGCTCAGTGCTTATCACTAATACTTGGTTAACATTCAAGTCACGCAATGTAAATAAAATCAAATAAATAAAATGTGGAAGTAGTGTATCTGTCAAGCTTTCAAATACCATGTGTTTTTTTCTGCTCTGAAATAAGAAAAAGAATATAACAAATCTTTACTGACCTTTTGAAGGTGCTGCAGCATCACATCATTTTAAGAAACCTATGAAGATGATGCACACTTTTTATTTTTAGTTGAAAAATTCTCATTATTCTGGTTTGAAAAGCTACATTTGTTGTGTGTTAAGATTTCCAAATGTCTAACTCGAAGTGGGGGTTCATAATAAATTACCATATAATGTCTGACTATAAAGTGACAGCAAAAGCTTCTATTTTCTCTATTCAAGGCCTCTTTTCTTTTTCAGGAAAGATTAAAATCCAAGACATCTTGGCCTGCAGTTTTCTCGATGATTTATTAGAGGTACATTGTCTTGCTTTGTTTCACATTTAATTGATGTATTTTCTGTGCAAATATGCTGGTATTGACCAGCTAAATTGTCGAAAATTCACCCCTTTGAAATGAAGTTGACCCATGGCCTAATTGCAGTATTAAACTTACTGTTGACTGAAGTTACTCTTTTCTTTTCACAGCCTTTTTATTCATTCCTTTTTTACATTATAAATGATTTCAAGTACTGTATATAACTATTTCTTAATATTTAATTTATGTGGCACTTTAATTTCCTTCTGTCTTCCTAGTTAAGAGATGATGAGTTGTCTAAAGAGAGTCAGGATTCCAACTGGTTTTCAGCACCTTCCGCTCTCCGAATGTATGGTGAGTCATTGTATCTTGGTCAAAAATTCACATCAAACAGTCCTCTGGAATTAATGATCTAATTCAGGTGTTAAACCTTTTTATGGACATTAGTTCTATTTTAATATATACAGTGGAACTTCGAATTACAAACTTAAGTGGTCCATGAACATGGTTAGTAAATCAAAAAGTTTGTAAAGTGAAGCATAGTTTCCCATTAGAAACAATGTAAACAGTCCGTTTTTTAGTAAAATAACGCACACTTTCATTACACTATATTGTGTATATCAAACAAACATAACAAAAGGGTAAAAGAGCAACAATCTGTTTATTTGAAAAACAACACAACAACAATGGCAAGCTTAACTGTCAAGGCACCTGTACACAAACAAAAGTACACTTTGGCGCTCCCAAAAACGTTAACCATGTTGCTACAAATAAAAAGTTTAAATCCGTTTTACCCTATTCTCGGTAAATGTTTGCGGCATACAATATATAAGAAGAGACAAAGGCAGAAAGACACGAGGCGGAGAAGGGAGGGTACCCAGAGAAAGGATGGTGCAGAGAGGAGGGCGGTGTACTACTGCTCGGAAGTGCCCAACAGTTCCATCCTTCTTTCCATTTTTTTTTTAATAGATATTTTGGACCTATATTGAATAAGCAAAATAGACAAAACTTGGTGAATGGCAGGAAAAGAAACACACTCTGAAGCACTGAGAAATGACGACCAAGTAATGGACTGCGTGAACAGGATGTGTTGTAATAATGTCTGTCCAAAATGGCTGTGGCATGTGTGTACTTTCCTGCAAAGAAAGTGACGTCCCCAAAATGGCTGGGCCCGAAGGATGAACAAATGAATGAATGAAGCACTTGCACACAGAAGCATATTTGGCACCATTTAAATGTTGGTAATTTGAAAATGTCGCGAAAACGGGTTCGTAAATCAAGATTACACTTGGCTTATCCTATCTCATATTGATATTCATTCATTTTTTTTTTTTTTTTTCATTTACTTCAGGCAATGACCTTAAAAAAATTACAAGATAGACAACACAATAATATTAATTAATGTAATGCAAGCGGTAATGTACAGTATGTAAGCATGATAATCCAGTTTGTTTCAGGAAGGGAGTGAGAAGAAGATACTTTATTTAAACCAACCCCCAGGTCTTCATTCAGTGATTAATATATTAAACTTCACTGTTAATTTATTCAAGGATTATAGTACAAATGTTGTATCATGGTGACATTACCACAGGTAACAATAATTATTACACTGTAACAATAATTTCTATCAACATTGTCGTAAGAATGAACAATACCAACAACGTTAATGGACAAAATACCAACAATGGTAGTAGACAACATATCAATAATGGTAAGGAAACATTGAGCACATATTAACACTTTGACAATAAGTACAACAGCCAGTCAAATTAAAGACCCTCTTTGCTGTATTTGAACCAGATCCGATGTTTGTGTAATAGTTTAAATCAATCAATAGTTTGCCATTGTTAGTGTTGTAGGTCCAGTTTGTTCCAGAGTCTTTACTCCGCATACAGACACACAAACACGTTTATGAGTGGTTTGAGCTCTCGGCAATGAGAATTTTTCAAAGCCTCTCAAGTTATGAGCCTGCACTCGTGTTATAAAAAACATTGTAAATCAGTGGTGCAATATTAGCATAAAACAAGTATCGGCTCGCATCTAAAATCTCCAACATAAATGCTCCACTACAAGCAGTCCTGTTTACTTGTGCAAAGCTCGACTGCCAATTAACAGCTAAATCCCCTCTAATAAGCAGGGAAGTTAAGTAATTTGCAAAAAGGTAAACATGGTAGGCTAAGGGCTGTCAGGAGCTAGCAGCTACACAACAGCTATGCACAAAAGTGCACAATTTCTTGAACAATACTGGAATATTAAACATATCGCTATAGTCAACATTATAGTTGCATATTAATTACAGATACAAAGTCTTTAAAGCAGAAGCGTATTAGTATGTGTCATGAGCTTACAGGGGAACTTCACTTTTATTGTGAATTTTGCCTTATCGTTCGCAATCATTATGAAAGACATGACGACGGATTAATTTTTTTTGTGAATTATAAGTTTTTAAAAAACTTTAAAATGAGTCAACTAACAGCAGAGCCAATGGGAGGTTGTCTATTTCACCCATAAAATTCAATAAATAACCATTCACAAACTGCCAACACTACTCCCTTTACATTTTGTGATTTAAATATCAACCAAGTATTAGTGATATTATTATTATAAGCGCTAACACAGACATAAACTATTTATATTGGCACTGTGATCACAAGCCTGTGTACAATTTCGACATGATCGACTGGCAGGTGTTTTCTCGCTTCCTTGCTCCCTGGCATAGATCATGCATCTCACCTGGACAGAAGATGTCTGAGGACGTATTCTGACAAGTTGGTACACTTTGTCGGACATAACCAGTGCCAGTTACTACATTACATATATACTTAGACCATGCAACCACAATGAAGTCGTTTGTTTTTTTAGTGTCTTTATAGGCCCAATAGAGCGGCTCCCATAAGCTCTATTGTAAGCAGACTTAGATCGCTTTTATTTAATATTTAAAATGCAAATAAAAAAATAACATCCATCACCCTGTCTCCCATAATGACTGTGAAGTGAAGTGAAGTGAATTATATTTATATAGCGCTTTTCTCAAGTGACTCAAAGCGCTTTACATAGTGACACCCAATATCTAGGTTACATTTAAACCAGTGTGGGTGGCACTGGGAGCAGGTGGGTAAAGTGTCTTGCCCAAGGACACAACGGCAGTAACTAGGATGGCACAAGCGGGAATCGAACCTGCAACCCTCAAGTTGCTGGCACGGCCACTCTACCAACCGAGCTATGCCGCCCCAATAGACAAAAAAAAGTGCAGTTCCCCTTTAACTTAATGAATTATTGACAGCCATTCGGTGTGACTAAAAACAATTACTGCTGCACATTACCTCAAAGAGAGTCTAAATACATTACAGACAGTTATTGATCAATAAATTAGTATGTTTCATACCTACCATTGTTCTCTGTTTCAATCAATCGGTCAATCGATCAATCAATCTATGGTCAAGTTATTTCACTACAAAATAATAAATGTAGGTATGATTTGTATCTGACTATTATTGTTATCGGCCCATTCTAGAAGCTCCAATATTGATATTGGAAGTGAGAAAACGATGTATCGGGACACCCTTATCCTAACGCTGTTCTGAAAAGATAGCAATTGGTAAATTTATGCATACATTCAGAAATGAGCTTTAGAAATCAACACCTTTTATCTTCTGGTGTTAACTCAGTTCTGTAAACTTAGGAACCTGATACATTTGCTTTGTTTTTAAACATTCTTTGTACAACAGGCCAGTATCTCAGCCTTGATAAGGACCACAACGGCATGTTGAGCAAGGAAGAGCTGTCTCGCTATGGCACAGCCACACTTACCTCAGTTTTCCTGGACCGAGTGTTTCAAGAGTGCCTAACTTACGAAGGAGAAATGGTACAATTTTTTTTTTATTACACATTAGATTTAAAGATTAGTTCAACTTAGTTCAGTGCCTTGTTGGTGGTCTTATCAAATGAAAGCCAGTTATCAATGAGTACCACTTCTTGGCCTCACTCTCTGATGGTACAGTACATCAAATATGGAGCTAACCTTTCTTTTCTGTCAGTTGAATCTACCATTCGACAACAGCAATAGACAAGGAAGGGCAGGAAATACACCCAAATAAATCTTTGTCAGCATTTTGTAATAACCAGCTAAAAAATAAATAACTTTGACGGGTTCTTGGCTTCACGGTGGAAGAGGGGTTAGTGCGTCTGCCTCACAATATGAAGGTCCTGAGTAGACTGAGTTTCAATCCCGGGCTCGGGATCTTTCTGTGTGGAGTTTGCATGTCCTCGCCGTGAATGCGTGGGTTCCCTCCGGGTACTCCGGCTTCCTCTCACTTCCAAAGACGTGGACCTGGGGATAGGTGGATTGACAACACTAAATTGGCCCTAGTGTGTGAATGTGAGTGTGAATGTTGTCTGTCTATCCGTGTTGGCCCTGCGATGAGGTGGCGACTCGTCCAGGGTGTACCCCGCCTTCTGCCCGATTGTAGCTGAGATGGGCACCAGCGACCCCAAAGGGAATAAGCGGTAGAAAATGGATGGGTTCCACTTTTTTAATTGAACCACTGAAATAAATGTGTTAAATATATTCCAATTTATTGAGATGTTCCTGTATATATTCATCATATTACTTTTTCAAAAGTCAATAGGATTTAATTCTGTATTTGCTTTTCTATTTTCCAGGATTATAAAACATATTTAGACTTTGTGTTGGCCTTGGAAAACAAGAAGGAGCCAGCAGCATTACAGTATATATTTAAACTTCTGGACATTGACAATAAAGGACACCTCAACGTCTTTTCCCTCAACTACTTCTTCAGGGTAACACACACATTCAAACAAAACACATATTTATTTTGTTCGTAATTAGAGTGTTTGTTTTCTTCTGTTGTGTAGTTGTCCGATGTCCAAGGACATGTACCGTATTTTTCGAAAGTATAAGTCGCTCCGGAGTATAAGTCGCACCCGCCGAAAATGCACAATAAAGAAGGAAAAAAGCATATATAAGTCGCACTGGAGTATAAGTCGCATTTTTGGGGGAAATTTATTTGATAAAACCCAACATCAAGAATAGACATTTGAAAGGCAATTTAAAATAAATGAAGAATAGTGAACAACAGACTGAATAAGTGTACATTATATGACACATAAATAACCAACTGAGAACGTGCCTAGTGTGTTGACATAACATTATGGTAAGAGTCATTCAAATAACTATAACATATAGAAAATGCTATAAGTTTACCAAACAATCTGTCACTCCTAATCGCTAAATCCGATGAAATGTTAGACGTCTAGTCGCTTACGTGAATGAGCTAAATAATATTATTTGATAATTTACGGTAATGTGTTAATAATTTCACACATAAGTTGCTCCTGAGTGTAAGTCTCACCCCCGACCAACCTATGAAAAAAAAAAAGCGACTTATAGCCTGAAAAATACGGTACATATTCTTTCAAACACAAAATGAAACCAACTCCCGTAAGTTTTGTTGTTAATCAAGGTTTAAAAAGATTAACTAATGTCTCACATTTCTTACGACACAAACCAAAATGTTTAGAGAACTACTATATTTAGTGCAGCTGCCACTTGACATTTGTCTTCCGCACTGTCAAATACTTATCTTAAAAATGTAGTATTATTATTACCAAAACCACACTCATCTATACCATGGACTGTTTTCCCCCCTGCCTTCTGGAAAATGATATTGCAGCCTGACGTGTAAAACTGTAAGGGTTTGTGGTAGTTTTTATCCCACTGCAATTACACTGCTAAACCCACAACAAAACATGCTACAAAGTGCAATGTTGGATATACACCACAAAAGACGCTACAAAGTGCAATGTTGAACTTAATACCATAAAACACTTTACAAAATACAATGTTGGACTTGCACCACAAAACGCGCTACAAAGTACAAGGTTGGACTTGCACCACAAAATAGGCTACATAGTGAAATGTTGGACTTAACATGTGTGCAATGAGCTGAATTGATCTCGTCCTTCTGTTTTTTATCGCTGTTTTTGGTATTGTTTCATTACTGGTTTTATTATGCTTTAGTACTGATGAAATACATTTTGATACTTGTGCAGTAAGCTGAGTGCAATTACATTATCTTATTTATAGCTTTCCCAGCTTTTTGAAAACCTTTTAAATATTTTAAAACTGGTGAGTTTCTTAATGATGTTTTTATCTATTTCCTTTTATCGTGGCTTGAAAATACAACATCATTTTTTTCTGCAATATATCAGTGTAAATGTTTGAATGCCATAATATATCAAAATGTAGATCATCATCTTTTTGCAAAATGTAGTGCACATGTAATATTAATTTAACAATATTAATTCCTGACTACTTTTTGTTGCCAGGCCATTCAGGACCAGATGAAAGTGCACTGTCAAGTCCCTGTCTCCTTCCAGGATGTCACGGTGAACTCAATCCCCACATTTAGCTCATGTAAAGATTGCAAAATTATGGAATCACCAGTTTAGGGCTGCATGATTAATTGACATCGAATCAACATCAATGTTTTAATTAGTGTAGTTTAGTTTTTTTCTCCGCCGTTACTGGCATTTCAGTGACAGACATGTTCGCCAGTTAGAGTTGTGGAGTCTCGGGTTTTTTTGTCTCTCGCTTAAAACAGAGAGAAAGAGGTCTCACTCTGCGCATCGTTCAGAGCACCTGAGCGTGTTTATTTAACAATGGAATTAACTGGATTTAGTTAGCCGTCTTTTCAGTCATTCGCAATCTTTGTCTCAGAGTGTGTAGAGTGAGAAAGCCCACTTCACCTACACACAGGAAGCATAAACAGAGAGTCTCACGACTCTAGGAAGAAATTCCTCAAAGTAGCAAAAACTAAGGGGGAGAAATATGATTGCAAAGCCAAATGTCCCATTTTGGTAATATTTCAGCTTGAAAATGGATGGGCAGTATGAGACCATCAACGTACAAGCGAGAATTCCGGCACGGCAACAAAAAAAGACAACCCGACCTAGTTTTTCAATCAGGAAAAAAAAAAGCGCTTTAAGATGTTCAATATTTTTTTATGTTAACATTTTGCTTACGGCCCTGCGATGGAGTGGCAACTTCCGGCAAAATGCAGCTTGGATAGGCTCCAGCCCCCTGCGATCCTGAGAGGGACAAATGGTAGAAAATGAATGGAAGGAAATAAGAGTCCATTTAATTTTTTTGTTCATTTAAAATAGAAAGTACTTTATTGATCCCTGGGGTAAATTCAGCCCCAGTTTGCTCACAATAGACAATAATAATAATAATAAATAATATATAACATATATTGTATATATAATATATAATATATGAATAATATAAATATATTTTACATTTAAGTGCAGTCAAGAAGGACATATGCATTATACAGTCGGATGGCTGTCGGTATGAAGGACCTCCTGTTTCGTTCCGTGTTGCATTTTGGGAGTCTGAGCCTTCCACTGAACGTGCTCATTCTCTCCGTATGGTCCGAGTGTAGTGGGTGGGAGGTGTTGTCCATAATGGCTAGGAGTTTTGCTAGACTTCTTCTCTCTGACACGACCGCCAGAGAATCTAGCTCCACTACCACCACATTACTGGCCTTCTTTACTAGCTTGTCAAGTCTGTTTACATCCCTCACTCTCAGCCCGCTGCCCCAGCAGGCCACAACGTACAAGAAGGCGCCCGCCACCACCGACTCGTAGAACATCTTTAACATCTTTGTACAGACGTTGAAGGATCCTAACCTCCTGAGCAAGTAGAGGCGGCTCTGTCCCTTCTTGTAGAGGGCTTTAGCGCGTTTTGACCCATTCAGCTTGTTGTCGATGTGTACACCGAGGTACATATAATCCTCAACCATGTCCACATCCACCCCCTTGATGGAAACAGGGGTCGCCGAAGTACTCCTCCTCCTTCCCAGGTCCACAACCAGCTCCTTGGTCTTCGTCACATTGAGCTGAAGGTGGTTCTTTCCACACCATGTGACAAAGTCCTCCACCAGTGCCCTGTATTCCTCATCATCACCATCCTCAATACACCCCACTATCGCAGAGTCATCAGACAACTTCTGAAGGTGTAGCAGGACTCTGGGGACAAGTGTTGTAAATTAGCTTTGGCTACAAACACTATGATGCATACATTGGATAAGTGTTTCAGATGTCTATGTGTTATATCTGTCCCTATTTCAAATAAACCTTAATACAGTGGAAATTGGTGGTGTAGATGGTGAAGAGGAAGGGGGAGAGGACTGTGCCCGGCAGGGCCCCGGTGTTGCTGACCAGCCTGTCAGACACACAGTCCTGCAGTCGCACAAACTGGTCTGTCAGTCAGTTAATCTACAACCCGAGACACCAAGGGGGTTCCACCTGCATCGTCTCCAACTTCACACCCAGTATTTATTTAAGACAACAAATGTATTTACCTTCCAATTTCAAAACAATTAAAACAATTCTACAGTAATAATATATAAAACTGTATATCCTTTTAAATAGTTACTTGAATTATTATTATCAATCAATCAATGTTTACTTATATAGCCCTAAATCACTAGTGTCTCAAAGGGCTGCACAAACCACCACGACATCCTCGGTAGGCCCACATAAGGGCAAGGAAAACTCACACCCAGTGGGACATTGGTGACAATAATGACCCAGTGGGACGTCGGTGACAATGATGACTATGAAAACCTTAGAGAGGAGGAAAGCAATGGATGTCGAGCGGATCTAACATGATACTGTGAAAGTTCAATCCACAATGGATACAACACAGTCGCGAGAGTCCAGTCCAAAGAGGATCCAAGACACAGCAGCGAGAGTCCCGTTCACAGCGGAGCCAGCAGGAAACCATCCCAAGCGTAGGCGGACCAGCAGCGCAGAGATGTCCCCAGCCGATACACAGGCGAGCAGTACATGGCCACCAGATCGGACCGGACCCCCTCCACACGGGAGAGTGGGACATAGAAGAAAAAGAAAAGAAACGGCAGATCAACTGGTCTAAAAAGGGAGTCTATTTAAAGGCAAGAGTATACAAATGAGTTTTAAGGTGAGACTTAAATGCTTCTACTGAGGTGGCATCGCGAACTGTTACCGGGAGGGCATTCCAGAGTACTGGAGCCCGATTGGAAAATGCTCTATAGCCCGCAGACTTTTTTTGGGCTTTGGGAATCACTAATAAGCCGGAGTCCTTTGAACGCAGATTTCTTGCCGGGACATATGGTACAATACAATCGGCAAGATAAGATGGAGCTAGACCGTGTAGTATTTTATACGTAAGTAGTAAAACCTTAAAGTCACATCTTAAGTGCACAGGAAGCCAGTGCAGGTGAGCCAGTACAGGCGTAATGTGATCAAACTTTCTTGTTCTTGTCAAAAGTCTAGCAGCCGCATTTTGTACCAACTGTAATCTTTTAATGCTAGACATGGGGAGACCCGAAAATAATACGTTACAGTAGTCGAGGCGAGACGTAACAAACGCATGGATAATGATCTCAGCGTCTTTAGTGGACAGAATGGAGCGAATTTTAGCAATGTTACGGAGATGAAAGAAGGCCGTTTTAGTAACGCTTTTAATGTGTGCCTCAAAGGAGAGAGTTGGGTCGAAGATAATACCCAGATTCTTTACCGTGTCGCCTTGTTTAATTGTTTGGTTGTCAAATGTTAGAGTTGTATTATTAAATAGAGTTCGGTGTCTAGCAGGACCGATAATCAGCATTTCCGTTTTTTGGGCGTTGAGTTGCAAAAAGTTAGCGGACATCCATTGTTTAATTTCATTAAGACACGCCTCCAGCTGACTACAATCCGGCGTGTTGGTCAGCTTTAGGGGCATGTAGAGTTGGGTGTCATCAGCATAACAGTGAAAGCTAATACCGTATTTGCGTATGATGTCACCTAGCGGCAGCATGTAGATGCTGAAGAGTGCAGGGCCAAGGACCGAACCCTGGGGAACTCCACACGTTACCTTAACGTAGTCCGAGGTCACATTGTTATGGGAGACACACTGCATCCTATCAGTAAGATAAGAGTTAAACCAAGACAGGGCTAAGTCTGACATACCAATTCGTGTTTTGATACGTTCTAATAAAATATTATGATCGACGGTATCGAAAGCAGCGCTAAGATCGAGGAGCAGCAACATAGATGACGCATCAGAATCCATCGTTAGCAATAGATCATTAGTCATTTTTGCGAGGGCAGTCTCCGTGGAGTGATTTGCCCTGAAACCTGATTGAAAGGTTTCACATAGATTGTTAGACGCTAAGTGTTCATTTAACTGCTCCGCAACAATTTTTTCAAGGATTTTTGAAATAAAGGGAAGGTGAGACACCGGTCGGTAATTTACCATGAGGTCAGGATCGAGGTTAGGTCTTTTAAGAAGAGGATGAATAACCGCTTTTTTGAATGCTAGGGAACAGTGCCCGAGGAGAGTGATAAGTTTATAATATTTAGCACTGATGGACCTAATAATACAAAGAGCTCCTTGATCAGTTTCCCAGGAAGGAGGGTCAAGTAAACATGTTGTTTGTTTTATTCCATTTACACGTTGTAACAATTCCTCTAATGTTATTTCCTCAAAACGAGAGAAACTATTTTGGAGGGCAGTATCCGCCGTATATACAATCGTGTCAGTGTTAATAGAACCCCGTTGTAGCTGGGACGCATTGTCTTTAATCTCCTTTCTAATGACTTCAATTTTCTTACTAAAGAATTGCATAAAGTCATCAGCTGAGTGGGTTGAGCTACTGGAAGGAGTCCCTTGTTGGGTTAGCGATGCTACCGTACTAAACAAAAATTTAGGATCGTTTTTATTACGGTGGATGAGATTTGAGTAATATTTAGCTTTAGCTAAGGTAAGCATGCGTTTATAAGTTATTAAACCATCACTCCATGCTTGATGGTGCACCTCAAGTTTAGTCGTGCGCCATTTGCGTTCCAGCTTTCTACATAATAATTTCTGAGCTCTAGTTTCTTCTGTAAACCACGGGGTGCGCTTTTTTGGAGCCTTTTTTAACTTTAGCGGTGCTATGTTATCAATGGTTTCGCGCAGGGCGTCGTTAAAGTTGTTAGTGAGGTTATCAATAGAGCCCACATACTTTGGGAATGGTGCCATTACCGAGGGCAGTAGGTCAGCAAGAGTTGTCGTTGTGGCCGTATTAATGTTGCGGCTGCTATAGCAGTTATTATTATTATTAGTTTGACGAACATGCGTCTGAACCTCGAATTTTATAAGGTAATGATCGGACAATACTTTAGTATACGGGAGTATCGTAACTTTGGAAACGGTGATGCCCCTGACAAGCACTAGGTCTATCGTATTACCGTTGCGATGCGTGGGTTCATTTATTATTTGTGTGAGACCACAGCTATCAATTACAGTCTGGAGCGCTACGCACGGTGGGTCCGATGGGGTATTCATATGGATATTAAAGTCCCCCATTATGATTATATTATCGGCGTGTGTCACTAGATCAGCAACGAACTCTGAGAATTCATTAATAAAGTCCGAATAGGGCCCTGGGGGGCGGTAGATAACAGCCAGGTGTAGAGGCAGCGGTGTGACAGACCTCATAGTAAGCACCTCAAACGATTTATATTTATTATTTATGTTAGGACTAAGGTTAAAGTTTTCGTTGTATATTAGTGCGACCCCCCCACCCCTTTTGAGCGGACGGGCAATATGCGCATGTGTAAAGTTAGGAGGACATGCCTCATTTAGCGCAAAAAAGTCGTTTGGTTTAAGCCAGGTTTCGCTGAGACCGATGACGTTAAGATTGTTGTCTCTGATGATATCATTAACTAACAACGTTTTAGGAGACAATGATCTTATGTTTAAAAAACCTATATTATAGGTAGTGGGCTGTTTTAGGGAGTTTTTGATCAAATTATCCGTAGTAGCAATATTAATAATGTTGTGTTTATTATGCCCAGTGCATTTAGTATAGTTACGACCATATCTAGGAATTGATACGACAGGAATTTTCCGATTGTTTGATTGTTGCTTTGATAAACTGCACGCATCGTGGTTAGCCACCTCAGTAACGGGGATTTTCCGATTGTTTGTTTGTTGCTTTGATAAACTGCACACATCATGGTTAGCCACCTCAGTAACGGGGATTTTCCGATTGTTTGTTTGTTGCTTTGATAAACTGCACGCATCATAGTTAGCCACCTCAGTAAAACACATGTCCAACTCTGAAACACTCAAAGCAGAAAAAACTTGTTCTAATTTAACTGACTCCTTACCCAGACCAGTAGTCTCGCATTTTCCATCTAAATCCGTCTTCGGGATGGAGGAAAGTGGTGTTCTGTGGGGATTAGCCTTCTGCTTTGTTTTTAGCCCCGCTCGGCATCCGCGTTTCCGATCGCACCGCTGGCGTCTGCTCCGTAGACGGCCCCCGCTGCTACTAGACTCCCCTGCTTCACAGGCCGCTGGATGTAGCCGCCGATGTATTCCCATGCTAGTTAGCAAGTCTAGCACGCAAGTGTCTATCAGTCCAAAACGGCCCGATATGTCCATATCCAGAAGTGTCTGGCGGTCGTACGTGATCACGGAGTGACCACGATGTGAGCCAGCCATGAAGTTTGTGGAATTGTCCGGTATTTCTGCCAAATGTTCCATCTTTAGCAGGAGCTCCTCGAGAGCGCAGCCCGTCCGGGCGCCGCCATAAGAAAAAAAAATAAATAAATAAAAAAAAATGATTATTAATATTATATATTCCGATTACATTACATTATACACACTACAGTTTTTACGGTTATTTCTTCAGTTTAAGAGCTTGATGTAAAACAAAAGCGCTGAGCCTGTGCATAAAGCAAAAAGCTTTTTTCAAATAAATGGTTGCATATTGTTCTGTGTGGCACCTTGAAACAAGAATGTCAATTGACACTTTACAAGTAACTAACATGTCTTTCTTCACTTATTTTTGTAAATTAATTCATTTATGTGTATAAAATATTAAAATCGCAAATCAAATCGCAAGCGCGATTTTGGAGAGAAAAATTGCAATTAGATTTTAATTAATAGGTTCCAGCCCTACATCAGTCTGGAAAGCTGGTGTAGGGCCGATAACAGACATGACACAAAACGTTAGTAATTTTCAAATGACAACTTTCTGGTTTTAAGAAACACTAAAAAATAAAAAATAAATTGTTGTAACAGTTTTATTCTTAGATCAACCTTTGTGAAAAAAGTTATTGAATCACTCGATTCTGAGAAAAAAATATAAAATCATGAATCACAAACCCTACAACCCACTTTGTTGTACCACGCATGGCTTCTATAATAGCGAACATTCTCATAATTTTTTCTCCAACTTTTTATGGTTGCTGTTGCCAGATCAGCTTTGCAGGTTGAAGTCTTGCCAAGGACCATTTTCTTCAATTTCCACCACAGATTTTAAATTGAATTGCGATCCAAATTATTTGCAAGCCATGACATTATGTATGTATCTTTCTCAAATGAAATATTTTACCGTTTTTGCTCTATGCTAGGAAGGATAGTCATCCTAAAATATGATGAAGTTATCTCCAGTCATCCTTTCGATTGATGAAATTGGAAAAGTGTCTAACATTTTCATGTAAACTAGTGCATTTATTGAATATGTAATTAGATTAGATTAGATAGTACTTTATTTATTCCTTCAGGAAAATTAAAATTTGACATGCAGCCCCTTGGGAAATTTGCATGGTTTCTTCAGGCAGTTGCCTTCATGAATCTCATTGGAAAGGCACCACACAAAAGTTCCAGCTTTATCAGTTTGCCCACTGCTGATTTACAATTCACCACTGAAATATGACTTTCAACCAGTCATCCATAGTCCACAGTTGCTTTTCCTTAGCCCATTGTACCGTTGTACCCTTGTTTATGTCTGTTTAGGTGTTAAAAAAAACCTGTTTGTTTAGCTTTTCTGTATTCCAATCCCATTTTCTTTAGACGCTTTCTCACAGTTCAGTCACAGGCGGTGATTCCTGTTTCCGCCCATTTGTTCTTCCTTTTGTTTTGCTGTGCATTTTCTGTTTTCAAGACATATTGCTTAAAGTTTTCTTTCTTGGCTCTTTGATGATTTCCTTGGTCTCCCAGTATACTTTCCTTTTACAAGTATCAGAATCAGAAGAGTTTTTATTGCCATTGTTTGAGAACGGGTTCACAAACTTGGAAGTTTACTTGGCGCAATTGTGCAACATAAAACACATATAACACAGAATAGTATAAAATGAGCTGTATCTGAACTGAACTATCAGATCTTGTTATTAAAAGTTATACAACTTTTACATGTTGTTTGTACTTGGTCCAAATTTTAGACATAGCTGACTGTGAAAAATCAACATCTTTTGCAGCATTGCGTGATGATTTACCTTCTTGAAGAAAATTGATAATTCTCCTTTGTTTCAATTGACATCTCTTGTGTTGGAGCCATGATTCATGCCAATCCACCCAGTGCAACAGCTCTCTGAGATGTACACATTTTTTTTTTTAACTGCAGACTAGTGGACATGTTTAACCTGATGCAGGAGTTTGCTTCGGAAATGAAAATTTACAGGCAAACACCATAATTTTTTCCTAAAAATTGAGTGAGTCCATAATGTTTTACTCTGCTTGATCTAAAAATTAAACTGGTACTGACTACAACAATTTAAATTATTGATTAATTTTAGTTTTCTAAGGGCATTCAGTCGATCGCCACTGGACTGTTTGTTTTTTCTTAGAAGACGTTTTGCCTTTAAGACACACCACACAGTCCAGTTGCGATCGATTGAATGCCCTGAGGATACAATGACCTGGATGAATGAAAACATATATAGACATTTATTTTAATGTTTCTTTAAGCCAGAAAGTTGCCATTTGGAAAGACTATAGTTTTGTTTCATGTCTATTATCTGCTTTTTTCCTACAAAATTAAACTGAACGAACATCATCCAAGTCTGTTGATTCCATAATTTTTTGTCCGGTTGTATTTGCATTTTTGTCTAAATGTATAACGTCTGTCTCCTTAGGATGAGATATTTGACATGGTGAAGCCCAAAGACCCCTATAAGATCACACTCCAAGACTTGGTGAACAGTGGCCAGGGCGACACTGTTGCCAGCATCCTAATTGACCTCAATGGCTTCTGGACTTATGAGAACAGAGAGGTGCCGGTTGCTAATGACAGCGACAGCAGCAGCGCAGGCAGCATAGATGACTCCTAAAGAATGTGGACCGAGGGGCATTTCTGGTTTACACTCCTTAACAATGCTTTGCACCATAGTCAACATTTGTGTTCCTCTTTGTATTCTTCCTTTATGCTGTTCAGAGCTACATTTTTTTTTATTTTTTAAATACTGTAAATATGTTAATATCTTAAATAATAAGCACCATATCAACACCTGCAAGTTTGAATGAAGTTAAAATGTGGTTATATGAGATCTAGTGTTTGGGCACAATTACAAGTATCGAGAGTTAAGGCTTGTTGGCACATTGTATTATGGATGGAAACTATTGAGTTGACAATATTTGAATACTTATGGCAATCGTGATGTCCTAAAAACACATATTTTTAATGACATTCATGTTCAGGGGCAGCACGGTGAAACGGGTTAGTGCGTGTGCCTCACAATACGAAGGTCCTGGGTTCGATCCTGGGCTTGGGATCTTTCTGTGTGGAGTTTGCATGTCCTCCCCGTGACGACGTCGATTCCCTCCAGGTACTGCGGCTTCCTCCCACATCCAAAGACATGCATCTGGATATAGGTTGATTGGTAACACTAAATTGGCCCTAGTGTGTAATTGTTAGTGTGAATGTTGGTTATCTGTATTGGCCCTGCGATGAGGTGGCGACTTGTCCAGGGTGTACGCTGCCTTCCGCCCGAATGCAGCTGAGATAGGCTCCAGCAACCCCGAACGGGACAAGCAGTAGAAAATGGATGGATTCAAGTTCAGTCCTAGTAAAGACAAACGATACATCAGATACCATATACAAAACTGTCTTTATAATAGAGTAAAACAGTTGTGTAAATTTTGAGACAACTTATAATGTAACTCAGTGGAATTGTGTGCTTTTTTTTACTCAGTAAATCAGGTTAAATTTTAATTCAATATGATTGAGCCGTGGCCCTGCGATGAGGTGGCGACTTGTCCAGGGTGTACCCCGCCTTCCGCCCGATTGTAGCTGAGATAGGCGCCAGCGCCCCCCGCAACCCCAAAAGGGAATAAGCGGTAGAAAATGGATGGATGGATGATTGAGCCGTTCGGTGTGTTGTATTGCAGTCTTAGGCCATCTCCCTTTAAAGCCTGTGAGGACCTCATATCATGATGTGACATTTTTACCTTTTTATTTTCTAATGTTTTCAAATATTTAATAAAATATTCATTTGCTCTCATGTTTTCTGCAGACTGTTTAGGCAACAAACTTGTTGGGCTAACATATTTGACTAAAATTATATTCCATTCATGACTGTTATAGCTTAAAAACACTGAATTTAACCAGGTAAGATGTCTATTTGCACGGTGTGTGTGAATGGGCTGATTGATGCGTAATGGTACAAAGTGGAATATTTAATATGTTTTTATTTACTAAAGGCATTAGGGTCACCCACCAGTTGCTGTCAAGTTTTCAGTCTTTACTTTCAAACTGTCAGGGAGAAAGGAGAGTGTTTGCATGCCTTAATCAGTTTTATGATTATTAAACTTTTTTCATGAGATTTAGGGCAACAAGAAGAGGAAGATCTCATGAGGAATTCCGACTGTTACAGACTTTCACACAACTTTTACAAAACCACCCTCACTGAAAAAAAAATATGGATATCCAGGAAAGAACACTTCAAAATCTGGAAAAGAAATAAACTTTTATTAAATTAGTATAAAATGACAAAATTCATAAATATGGTCTTCATCAGACTTGACTGCCCGGAGAATCCTCTTAAGTATATTTACATATTGCATACAGTACAATAGAAATGATCAGAATATCATCTGAAACCAGTCTGGTATAAATTCATTATATGGGAGAAGCTGCACAATAATTGAAGTTCTCATATGAATGGCAGGTGGAGAACAAAAGTGAGCAGAATACAGCCCCTGGAAATTTTCTGAAAAAAACAAACTTGACACAAAGCTATAGTCATTTCAAATAGCAACTTTCTGGATTTAAAAAAAACAGCAATAAATCAAGAAAATACATTTTGGTAGTTACACATTTCATCTTTAGATGAATGAGAGTGAAAAAAAATGGGGAGTCACTCAATTTTAAGGAAAGATTTATGTAATCATCCTTTTTCATTTTCATTTCCTAAACCAACACCTGAATCAGATTAATAGGCAGATTAAATAAATTAATTGGTCTGCAGTTAAAAATGAGTGTTCACCCTTTAGAGAGCTGTTGCACCAGGTATATTGAAATGAACTGGTACTTGCGTTTTTTGTTTGTTTGTCATGATTCCACAATTCTTTTCTCAGAATTGAGTGATGCCATTTTTTTTTATTTGCTTGATCTAAAAATGAAATGTACTGATTACCACAATTTGTTTTCTTGCTTTGTTGAAGTCAGAACTTTGCCATTGAAAATGACAATGGATTTTGTCGTGTCATTGAATGGTACAATTATGACAGCAAAAACAAGACTGTGAATGGCTAAAATGTCAATAATAGTAAAGTCATTCAAGGGTTTAATAAATGAAAACTAGTTAAAGACATTCGAACCTGTATATTATTTCAAATGAAAATAAGTTACCTTGGATATCATACCTTAGGTGAAGATCCATATTAATATTCATAAATAGAATAGTGATAAACCCTGTATATAAAAAGGGTCAGATCCAGACACGTATAAGATACAAAATAGAAGCATAGAAAAATATTATTATTAAACTTTACAAGTAAGTATATTAAGCGTTCATTCCAGTTACTAGAAATATGTGATTTTGTTATAGGTTTTATGTCGGAGGGTTCTCAGGATGGGAGAGGACAAGGCACTATGTCGTTGTTAATAGCATTTAGAGGCGCTTCAGGCTCGTGCTCAAAGGAGACGTTTACAAAAGTAGTGCGTGGTACAGGCTGTTCAACAGCGGGAGGAGGAGCACAATCGTGCTTGTCGCTCTTTTTCTGCTGCTGCCCTGCAAATTGAAGCTCCGCCTCATCAGCCAGACGGTTCTCCTCCTCTTCCTCCTCCTCCTGCAAGATGACAACAATCCATTAAATGACTCAACGGAACAATATTGATATAATAATATACCTACCTCCTTTTTCATACGGTAATACTCATCAATAGCGTACTGGTACTTTGGAGTAGTAATGCCAAACATAGAAGCAAGTCTTTCTCCCATATAGTCACACACTACAGGACAAACAGGTACACATTTAGATAGATGGATAGATAGTACTTTACAGATTCCTTCAGGAGAGTTCCCTCAGGAAAATTAAAAATTCCAGCAGCAGTGTACAGAATTGAGATATAATTAAAAACTAAATAATGGGGGTATAAATGGAAATAAAACAGAACATTTTACTCTAAGAATAAAAATAAAAAGCAACAATAAGAATAAAAATATAACAGTAAAAATAGAATATAACAAGAGAAACTAGGCAGTAGTGACCATGTTATGAAAATGTATTGCACTGTTTTTTATTGCAGTTTATTTAAGTATTGTTATTGTTTTGCATCCCCAGTCATCCTAGTACCTTCTTCCCACCAGAGGAGTTGTACAGTCTGATGGCGTGTGGGACATTTATCATAGGTTTGACTGCATTTATTTTGGCCTCTCCAGTGTTGTTTACCATACATATTTGCGGTGGCCCACCACAGATAAATCTAAACTGCCACAGAAAGATTTTGAACTACCATTTTTAAGATTTGATGCTATCTGCTTGCTCACAAATACATAATATGGCTTGAGTGGCTTGAAGTTACAATTACGGCATCATTATTCTGTAAAGTCAGAGGCACAGGTGCTTTTTCTGGTTCAATCTTGTCTATTACTCACAACCCTAATGTAATACAAGAACACACGTCTTTTTTTTTATGCATTCCAATTTTTATTATACGGCAAGTACAAGGTGGCTAACAATGCAGCTAATGGGAGTAATTAATTGCGCCCATAGAGCCCTCTAAAAATCATCCAAAAACCGCCAACAATAATAGATTTACATGTCGTGACATGTATGTTAACCAAGTATTAGCGATGTTAGAAGCGCTAACGCTGTGTAACTACTTTTTGATCACAGAGGTAACAAGCTTATGCAGTTATTGACATGCTGAGCTGGTAAGCTGCTGCATCGCCTTGCAGTTGGTGAAAGTTAATTCTAGATTATAAATCATGGTTCTCATTTGCATAGTAGAAGGTTTTGTGGCCATAAATCGAGAAGTTGATCAAGTTTCATGTTGAAATTAGACCTGCAGATTGCGAGAAAGGCACAAAAAGACGCTTGTTGGGGTCCCCTTTTTTTTTTTTTTACCTGTGCGTAAATTAAGAATAATATGACGGGAAGATATGAACATCCCATCACCCAACATCCCAGGGAGTGCAGACAGTGTGCAGTGAGTAATTGTTTTATTATTTTCGTAGATTGTATTTCTTGTTTGTTTCTTGTTTAGCATTTAGCAATACTGCTCCTTGTTGAATCTGCTTATCACTCAGCTTCTAAAATCTGTAGCTCAAAACTTGTAGCTCATCCTCCTCAGAAATATAAAGTTCTGGATCATCATTTGTCCCAATAGTCATCGTTGTTGGCTTTCATGAAGCTTGCCATGATTTATAATAGTTGTTGAAAGAAACAGCGAACTATATGATGCATCTGTGAAATGCCAAAATATGTAAACATTTTACTATGAATGTGTCCGTCACTACATTACATATTTACATATAGTGTGTATATAACACGTTGATGGAAGTTTGTGGATTTTATTTGTTTTAGAGCGCTGTACAGGCAGAGTAATACTAATCCCAATACCTTCATTGTTTATTTAGGATTTGGGATGCAGAAAAAAGGAAACGTGTGCTTGTCTCACATAAGAATTGTAAATGATAAACAATAAATAGTGCTCTGTGGGCTAATTTTGGAAATGTGTTACCTGAGATAGTAGAGGTGGTCATTCTCCACAGGTGGAACCAAAAGTATGGTCCCCAGGTCAGTTTAGACTAGAACACAAAAAAGGGAGACACACTTAGAACAGATAGCTTAAAAACCTACAGTAAAGGCAATTTTCCCTATTTAACAATATGACTAGTACAGGTTAATATAAGTACATAATATACACCCAGTTTAGACCTTGAAAGAAGGATGTACTTTGCTAAGTTACTTGCAGGTCTCAAAAGATGATTATGGATTTGTTTCGTAATGGTGAATTTTTTATGTGACCTCACCGTATCCACAGTAACAACCTCTTTCTTCACGGGCTCCTCTTCCTCCTCCTCATCAGTACTGTATTCCTCCATGGTCTCACCACTTGCAAAATAGATAGTCCTGCGGGGAACCTTGATCTTTCCCTGCCTCTCCACTGAGTCACCCATCTCCACTCTCTCAAAGCCTGTGGCCTCCTCGACTGGACTCTGACAACAGAGACATGCATACAAACCCGTAACAAAGTATGGCAAATATACATACAGTGTTACTTCAACTTAACAGGATCCCTACTTAAGAGTGTTTTAAGATATGTTGTTTTTCAGCTGACTGGTGGGCTTCAAGTTGCAAGCTAAATTTGAGTCAAAAACATTTCTGCCATTAGTTGGCGCTTCAAATGTCACAGTGAACCCCATGAATTCCACCCAAAACATATGGAGGCTTGTGTATTAAGCGTACGTACGCACAAAAACCTGGAATTTGCACTATTTTATGGCAAAGTTGACATCTAACAAGAGTGAACTGAACATGGCCCCATTCATTCTTTCCTTAACACGGATCAATCGTCCTGTCCCCTTAGCAGAAAAACAGTCCCAAAGCATGATGTTTCTACCCCCATGCTTCACAGTAGGTGTGGTGTTCTTGGGATGCAACTCAGTATTCTTCTTCCTCCAAACACGAAGAGTTGAGTTTATACCAAAATGGATACATGGATGATACAGCAGAGGATTGGGAGAATGTCATGTGGTCAGATGAAACCAAAATAGAACTTTTTGGCATAAACTCAACTACATATACATATATATATATATATATATATATATATATATATATATATATAAATATAAATATATATATATATGTATATGCACACACACACACATATATATATATATATAGTACCACTTATTTCTTATTTGTTCTTATTGACAGCCTTGGAAGTATGTCCATCTCGATATTTTTACTATAAAAATCAAGAAGTAAAACGAGGGAAGGGGACAAAAACCATAAATCAGACACAAGAAAAACACAACTGACTGTTGTGTGATATTGTAACTGCATTAAGAAGAACAATAAACATTGCCAGGGCGACGTCACCGTGCTAACATAAGCTAGGGAAGTGAATGACTTCAAGTCATAAACAACGTTCACCAATTTACGATATAAAATGTTTCACAGACTTACCTTATCATGTTCCATGGTTTGTCCCAAGGAAACGTTAATATTAGTTAAATACAATGGTAAGTCTGCCATATCAAACACACTTGGCTCGTTTAAATGATGTCGACGATACTCTTAATCCTTCTGTAAAACTTCCTTAGTGTTCTGGTGACCGTTCTTCTTCTTAGTTCTTTTTCATTATAATGGTTGTCATTCAACTTCGAGTGCTCAATACCGCCACCTGTTGAACGTGAATAAAACTGTTGTCATTTGAGCTTCCTTTAATACAGTTAGCTTTACTTCATACTTTTTTTTTTTTTTGCACAGAAAATTAACGTCAGTGTTTTTAACCGTTTTTGAGCCAAGGCACATTTATTGCGTTGAGAAAATCTGGAGGCACACCACCAACAGAAATCATTAACAAAAATTAAGATGGCAGCAAAAAGTCGTTGTCGGAATTGTTGGATAAGACTTTAAACCATAACCAACCATGCATCAATATAGCTCTCGTCTCAAAGAAGGTCACATCACGCCGTGACTTATTTTGAGTTTTTTGCTGTTTTCCTGTGAGTAGTGTTTTGGTAATTGTCTTGCGCTACTATTTCGGTGTTTTTTTCTCTTTTTTTGGTATTTTCCTGTAGCAGTGTCATGTCTTCCTTTGAGCGATATTTCCCGCATTTACTTTGTTTTAGCAATGAAGAATATTTCAGTTGTTTTTATTCTTCTTTGTAGGGAGATTGTTGATTGTCATGTCATGTTCGGATATACATTGTGGACGCTGTCTTTGCTGCACAGTAAGTCTTTGCTGTCGTCCAGCACTCTGTTTTTGTTTACTTTGTAGACTGTTCAGTTTTAGTTTCATTCTGCATAGCCTTGCCTAAGCTTTAATGCATTTTCTTAGCAGCACTCACCTTTTGTTTATTTTTGGCTTAAGCATTAGACAGCTTTTTACCTTCACACTGCCTGCCGCCATTTCCGACGTCTACAAAACTAGGCTGCCACCTACTGATATGGAAGAATATTACACAGTTACTCTGCTGAGCTCTAGACAGCACCACCACTTAACAACAACCTATCATTTGCAGACTATAATTACTGGTTTGCAAATATTATTTGTAACCCAAATAGGTGAAATTGTCTAATCTCCCACGGCACACCAGACGGTATCCATCCATTTTCTACCACTTATTCCCTTTTTGGGGTGGTGGGGGGCGCTGGCGCCTATCTCAGCTACAATCGGGCGGAAGGCGGGGTACACCCTGGACAAGTCGCCATCTCATCGCAGGGCCAACACAGATAGACAGACAACATTCACACTCACATTCACACACTAGGGTCAATTTAGTGTTGTCAATCAACCTATCCCCAGGTGCATGTCTTTGGAAGTGGGAGGAAGCCGGAGTAACCGGAGGGAACCCACGCATTCACGGGGAGAACATGCAAACTGTATCTCACAGCACTATATAGTGTGCCGTGGCACAGTGGTTGAACAACACTGCTCTACGTCACTTTTGTGAATATACATACTTCTATTTTGAGGTGACAGTGGCATTAAAAAGCCAGGCAGCCATGCTACAAGATTGACTTGAAAGAACATGGTGCAGTAGAGTACACATGTAAAATGGTTGTTTGTTTTGGCATTATGTTGAAAGATCAAACCGGAAGCCTGCTGCAAATTTGACTCTGGGTACACCTCATCTACAGAGAGCCTCTGGTGACAGTGGCATTAAAAAGCCAGGCAGCCATGCTACAAGATTGACTTGAAAGAACATGGTGCAGTAGAGTACACATGTAAAATGGTTGTTTGTTTTGGCATTATGTTGAAAGATCAAACCGGAAGCGTGCTGCAAATTTGACTCTGGGTACACCTCATCTACAGAGAGCCTCTGGTGTTTTTGGTCCAAGCCTACACTGCTGAGCAAAATGACCGCTAAGAAGTCTGGCTCACGACTGGAGGCAGAGATAGAGCGGTGCCGTTCAGAGAGCCAATGGGATAAAATACCAGAGTTAGTTCGGCAACTCCCGGCTAAACTGATATCAAACGGTAAGATGTATTTTTAATCTGTTAAACGTTTCAAGGCCTTCCTCCCTTTCGGAATCCTCGGTACTTCCTGACAGACACAGCCACCTCTCTGTGGTACACTCAAGGCATTTCCATTAGTCTTCAGTCCCTGTAGTTTAGTTTTGACGAAAGTAAAATCAGCTCATTTTGGTGCCGAATTAAAAACAACCATTTTGTATTAATACTTGCATTTTGTGAATCACTATTTTCCATGTATACACTTGCTAAAACAGAATCACATTCAGAAGTGATAATTTCTCAACACAATTTTGCAGATTCGTGACTGCTACATGCTAGCGAAGTTATGTTGGTTAACTCCACTACTGGCAGAAAGACACATTATGGAATCTTTAATATAGGAACAAGTGATGAGGTGGCGACTTGTCCAGGGTGTACCCCGCCTTCCGTCCGAATGCAGCTGAGAGGCTCTAGCACCCCCTGCGATCCCAAAAGGGACAAGCGGATAGTTTATGAACTAAAGTATACAATATATACTGCATTAGTAATGTGAGTAAAATGACATCATGTACAGTATGTTATGTTTCCCCTGATTATTTTATTCTCCCCAATGCATTACATTTGCATGCAGGCTGAACTATCAAAGCTACCATCCCTTTATTGCCATTTTGGAATACATGTACCCCGCCTTCCGCCCGATTGTAGCTGAGATAGGCGCCAGCGCCCCCCGCGACCTCAAAAGGGAATAAGCGGTAGAAAATGGATGGATGGATGGATGGATGAATGGGATTAGTTACAGGATTATTGGCCATTTCAAGAGTTGTACCTTGAAACAAGTGTGACCCTGTTGAGGTGTTAGAATGTATAATTCTGTCCGGAATGTGTCTAACCACCGTAATTCCTCAGTTAAACTTTAATGTGAGAGCATTCTTAAAATGCAGGTACAGTATTAATAACTACAGCAGAGGTGTCCAAATTTTTACACTGGCGGCCGCACACTTATATATGAAATCATGTGGGGGTCATTTGGTATTTTTCCTTTTCAAAACTTTCAGTTCGCCCCTTAATTTTGGTGAATGGTGGTCCTGTGGATCCATTGGTTGTCAGTCATTTAAGTGTTAAAAAAAGGTCACACTTTCAATACTGAAATGTCAATACATCAACTTCAGATCTGTCCATTGCCATAACGTTTTTGTTTTTTTTTAATTCTGCCCTTTTCTTTTTTCCGGAGAAAAAACTTTTTTTTTACGGGAAAAACACAAAATATGCAATATTTTCCTCAAAATACTTTTCTAAATGGAATATTTAATGTGAAACATTTATAACAACATGGCTTTTGACTCTTTTTTTTTTTTAAGAAGAAGAATGATCTTTTAAAAATAAAAAGACAAAATGCCTCTGGAACCCAAAATGCCCCCGGGCCGCACTTTGGACACCCCTGAAATACAGGTTGTAACTCCATCAACTTAATCCGTCGTTAACATTTTAGTAATTTACTAAGCCTTGTTGTGGAATGTACCTTCATTTCAGACCATGTACATGATGATTCACTGTAGTCTTGTAGTTGTCCTAAAAAATATTTAATGTGTTCAGATGACTTAGGGGAGCTGTTGCTGGGGGAATGTAAGCTACAAACGTACTTGAAAGAGAATCCAATCAAACAGGGTGCCAGCCCAAAGGGCCCAAAACCAAAATTGGTAGAGGTCAGGAAGCACCTAACTGCTGCTCTGGACAGAGGAAACCTCAAGGTGAGCATCAATGGAGAGATACATAAATGTGGTCAGTTTGGTGTGAATGTGTGTGTGAGTTCACAGTTAATCAATGCCTGATCTTTAAAATGTACATTATCTGCTTTCCAGGCGCATTACCTTCAGGAGGCGAGTCTGCTCATGGCTAAACTCAGCTATGCAGAGGAAGAATACAGAGATGCTTTAGGTGACACGCTGTTATCCTTTAATTGTTGTGTACCTTACATTCTAGGATTGTGTGTTTTTATTTATTTTATTTTTTCCTAAACCATAAATGGGACAGGGCATTAAGGAACATCATTTTGTTACATTTGCACATTCCAATGTATCTGAAAAGGAGTAGGAAGAAGCAACGTTTATATTTAATCCTAACAATTCTACATGTCTTTTACTAATTGTTAATTGAAAGCATAACTTTTACATTTTTACATTAAGTTCACTCTCTTTGAAAGAAAGGAAGAAGTTGGGAAAACGGATACTTAATAACTTATTGGTGATAGTCAGGCTGGGCGATATGGCCTTTTTTTAATATCTCGATATTTTTAGGCCATATCGCGATACTTAATATATATCTCGATATTTTGCCTTAGCCTTGAATGAACACTTAATACATATAATCACAGCAGTATGATGATTCTATGTGTCTACATTAAAACATTCTTGTTCATACTGCATTAATATATGCTCATTTTAAACTTTCATGCAGACAAGGAAATCACAACTAAGTCAATTGACCAGAACTGCATTTATTAAACAGTTATTAGCAGGTGACTTTTCAAATGATGCTACATATTAGCAGTAATGCATCTTTTGGTAGCAACGCTTGTGCCCCACGCTTGATAAATTAAAGCAGTCTATTCGACATCTTCCCGCTTGAAGCCGAACCACCGCCAGACGATGGACCCCGGTGCTGTTTTTCTTGGGAATTAATTATTCCTTCATTTGTTACCAGATTCGCACCTTCTCTCTCTCGTATCACCATTCGCATGGCTTCGCTAGCATCACAGCTAACATTACCTATGCTGCTACCTCTCTGCTTCGCGAGGGCGTATACGTATGTGACGTATGACGTGAGAGTATGTGACGTGTGTAAGGTGCGCTTATTCTCTGTGACAACGAGACACAATAGAGTGGGAAGAGCCTGTAGTGTAATGCCCGCAGCTAAAAGCAACTGCGTCAGAACGTATACTCGAATATCAAGATATAGTAATGTTCTATATCGCGCAGAGACAAACCCGTATATCGATATACCGCCCAGCCCCAGATGATAGTCATTGAATGTTATGTATTACTTAATTTTGTCACAATCTGTGTTAGTTGTGTAGTAGTTGTTGGCTTCAGATGCAACAAGGATTTGAGGTGTGTCTTTTATGTCCTTGTAGTCAAGATTGTCATCTTCAGTCTTTGTACAGTTCCGTTAACTCGATGTAGATTTTACAGTTGGTGCTCTAAGTGCCCTGAATTCCCTCGTTTCCTCAACTCGTGTGCTTTCTTTGCGATGTCAGTGTAGAGTTTTCGTAGATGTTCATTGATGTAGATGTGTGTTCCCCTCAGTTTGACTGGCTGCCTCAGGAATGCCACTTTGTTGATTTTGTTGGTCAACTTTTTGATGATAACAGGTGTGGTGAGTTTCCTGTCAAGACATTGCAATGCATGTTTCCATGTTGTTGGCGTCCACAATAAACACATTTGATTGCAGAAAGTTATATTGTTGACGTCCACATTCAATCCATGTGATTGCAGAAAGTTGGCCATCTGTTGCACTGTTGAAGCAGCGGAATCATGTACTCTGTTATCAGCTGCTCCACTATGAGGCATGTGTCTTATCTGATGGGCATTCATAATTACATTGTTCATGCGGACAAACTCTTGTTGTTACTGAATCTGAAACATCATTTGAGATATAACGTAGTCGTTGTCATCATTTTGCTTCTTTAAAACATGCACTTACTCCTCTAGTATATTCACATTTTCTTCTAGTCTATCAATTTGCGCAGTGTTGCAGTATCCTCACAAAGTGTAGCAGTATACATCCTCACTTCCTTAATATTTGTACAATATGTTTATAACACAATTAATGTCCTCACACTGTCGATCAAGGCTAGCAAACACTTTGGTCTGCCTGGCTCCTAGAGTATATTATCTAACATCCTCAATACTTCTTGGAAGTTACCTTATTCTGGACTATCTTCCACATTCTCCTCCTACCCATTTATTGCGGTAGAAGCCTTTTTTCTTCCCAGGTTGTTTGGAGTTGAAGCTTGGAGGTTGCAAGGTTTTTTGAGGCATTGGTTTCTCCCACTAGACATGCTGAAGCCAGTGGTATCCCCAAACAGATTTGGAACTATCAATCAATCAATGTTTACTTATATAGCCCTAAATCACTAGTGTCTCAAAGGGCTGCACAAACCACTACGACATCCTCGGTAGGCCCACATAAGGGCAAACTATGGTCAGAATATGTGGTCTGGAAGAGTACAAAAATGATCCAAAAACCTTCAGTCAATACAGAGTTCTTTCAATTCCCATCCTTCCTCACAGGAAGTGACCTAAAACCCGATTTAATTTTATAACTTTAATAATGATTTGGAGTGCGTGAGAAAGTGGAAAAGAAAACATGTCCTTCTTTGAAGTATATAGTTTGCATACAGCCACAGCTGTCAACAGACCACACACCCAGCAACTAGGGGAGACTTATATCAAACCATTAGCTGCAGCATCAATTGATAATAATGTCCATTTCAGTGTAAATTTTAGAATACCTTTTCAAGTAAAATCTTTGAATACTTTTACTATCAAAAATAGACCAGGACATGAGGACTTACTAATACTCCTTTTCTATATAATAAATGATGACGGTAGTTGATGCAGGAAATGCATCAAGACGTATAAGTGCATGTTAACACGAAGAAAAGAAGCAAACCATTTAAAAAGTACCAATGATTGTCACACACACTAGGTGTGGCGAAATTGTTAACCGCAAAGAAAACAAGCAAACCATTTGCAAGATCATTCATAATATGATAATGATTTGATATTAATGATAAGCAAGTATGTTTCATGTTAATTTAACTATATGATTTGCATATATAAATATATGCAATTAGAGCCATTAATTGCTTATTATTTTTTCCTGTGAAGGATGTCAAAAATATTAGGTTGTCCCCTGCAATAGACTTTGTACAATCAAATCAATCCAAGTGTACTTATATAGCCCTTAATCACTCATGTCCCAAAGGGCTGCACAGGCCACAACAACATCCTTGGATCAGGGCAAGAAAAAATCTCAACCTACTGGGAACAACGTGAACCCTGGAAGGGACCACATATGTGGGGACCCTCCAGGCCCTTTGGGTGACCGGTGCAATGGATGCGGATATGGTTAATACTTTGAGGGTCCAGTCCATAGTGGGGCCAGGATAGAAAGAAATTCCATAGAGAACTATTGTGTCTTGTCACCCCAAAAGAAAATCTGTGTCACAGAAGCAAATGTCTAAAAGTATGACATAACTATTCATTATTTATAGGTCAGTACAACAGGATGCATCTGGATGACATGCAGCTGGCTGGAGCTCCTGTGTACAGGCTCTCTATGATAGCAGAGGCATATGCCACTAAAGGTACAGTCACACACACACAGTGCATCCGGAAAGTATTCACCGCTCTTCACTTTTTCCACGTTATGTTATAGCTTTATTTCAAAATGGAATACATTATTTTTTGTCCTCAACATTTTACACACAATACCCCACAAAGACAGTGTAAAATATATATTTTTTTACTTTTTTGCAAATTTATTGAAAATAAAAAACACATGTACATAAGTATTCACAACCTTTGCTCAATATTTTGCACCTATGGCAGCAATTACGGCCTCAATAATTTTTTAATATGATGCCACAAACTTGGCACACTTATCTATGGGCAGTTTTGCCAATTCCTCTTTGCCCATTCCTCTTTGTAGCACCTCTCAAACTCCATCATGTTGGATAGGAAGCCTTGGTTTTCATCCAGGATGTCTCTGTACATTGCAGCATTCATCTTCGTTTAGTCAGGGAGGTCACCAAGAACTCAATGGTAACTACAACTACAGCAATCCTCTGTGGAGAGAGGAGAAGTTTACAGATGGACAACCATCTCTGCAGCAATCTACAAATTAGGCCTGTATGGTACAGTGGCTAGACGGAAGCCATTTCTTTGTAAAAGTTTGCCAAAATGCTACTGAAATACTCTCAAGCAATGAGAAAAAGAATTCCCAGGTCTGATAAACAAAAATTTAACTCTGTTGCGTGATTGCCATGTGTCATGTTTGGAGGAAACCAGGCAGTGCTTATCACCAGGCCAATACCATCCCTAGAGTGAAGCAAGGTGGTGGCAGCATCATGCTGTGGGGATGTTTTTCCAGCACCAGGAGCCATAAGGACAGCGTCGATAGAGGGAAAGATGAATGCAGCAATGTATAGCGACATCCTGGATGCAAACCAACGCTTCTTAGACTTAGCCTTAGACAAACTTTAATGATCCACAAGGGAAATTGTTCTCATCTGATCTGATGGTGCTTTAGAGGTGTTGCAAAGAGGAATGGGCAAAAGTGCCGAAGATAGGTGTTCCATCCTCGTGGCATCGTTTTCAAAAAGACTTGAGGCTGTAATTGCTGCTTATACAGCATCAACAAAGTATTGAGCAAAGGCTGTGAAAACTTATCAACATGATATTATAGGGTATCGTCTGTAGAAGTTTGAGGAGAAAAATTGATTTATTCCATTTCGGAATAAGGCTCCAACATAACGAAATGTGGAAAAAGTGCAACGATGTGAATACTTTTCGGATGCACTGCACTGTATAAATAAGCACAATCATCATGGTATACTTTGAATTGCAATGGCACAACCAACTCACACTAAACTCTACTGATGCTTTCACCACATGGTGGCAGTACAATATCACCGCTAGTGAATATATTTGATCTGCATTGGTTGATAAACTGCCACTCAATACATGGAGCAATAATGAGATATGATTATATGTTTAAAATAGGCATGTATTTGAATATGACAAACTCGTAGTTGTGAAATCTGTAGCATTTTGTAATTGCTGCCCACTCCCTTGGCCCAGGTTTGTGTCTTGAGAAAATACCACCTGCCTCTCCAATGGTGTCCAACATGAATGCCGGGTCTCCATCCACCAACAGAAGCAGATCTGAGTTAGAGCAGGAAATCATCACCTGCTATGAAAAATCTGGAGATATTGCTCTACTTTACCTGCAGGAGGCTGAGAAGGTTTGTGTTTGTGGAACATTAAAAAAAAAATCAGTTTATTTATTAGACATTGCAGATCCATACATCTATTTTCTACTGCTTGTCCTTCTTGGGGTCGCGTGGGGGGTGGGAGGGGGCTGGTGCCTATCCCAGCTGTAGTCTGGCAAAAGGCAGGTTACACCCTGGACAAGCTGCCACCTCACCGCTGGGACAACACAGATAGACAGCATTCACACTCACATTACCATGTTTCATTTAAAACATTACCATGTTTCATTTAAAACATGGTAATAGACAAAAAATACATTCTAAATGATTTCCTTTGTAGAAGAAAAAAATATTGTAGACAAAAAATTAAGTTACAGGTACGTTTTTTCACAAGATTTGTAGACATGGGAGCTTGGAAATCAGGGAGTCATCCAGCAAAATACTGATGTATTTGTATGTGTGAACCACCTCTATGACATTTCCCTCTAGAGGGAACAGTAAGGGGATAAATTGTGGAACCTTCTTAGTGTTTGAAAACCTTATTAGTTATGTCTTTTTAGCATTGAGGACTAGTTTTAGCTGCAGAAGTGTGTCCTGGATTAGCAGGGTTTTAACCAAAGCAGTAAATTATTGTGTCATCAGTGTAGAAATGTATATTAGCATCAGAGACATTTTTTCCTAATTGGGTGATCTTCCTGTGTGTAGTTTGCATGTTCTCCCGTGACTGTGTGGGTTTCCTCTGGGTACTCCGGCTTCCTCCCACCTCCAAAGACATGCACCTGGGGATGAAGTGATTGGCGACACTAAATTGGCCCTAGTGTATGAACGTGAGTGTGAATGTTGTCTGTCTATCTGTGTTGGCCCTGCGATGAGGTGGTACCAGGGTGTACCTCGACTTGTGCCCGAATGCAGCTGAGATAGGCTCCAGCACCCCCCGCAACACCAAAAGGTACAAGCGGTAGAAAATAGATGGATGGATGGTTAATATACATGATGAACAGGTGGGGTCCTAATTTTGAACCATGTGGCACCTCCTTGTGGCGATTTAACAATTCAGAACACAGAAGTCACATTTAATACGCTGGCTCCCCTGTCACTCAAATCATTTGTGAACACGTAAACATGATTAGATAGTCCCCAAACAAAGGCGCCTAAGCTTTAGAATAGCATGATCAACAGTGTCAAAGCTTCTGACAGATCAATAAAAAGGAAGCACAATATTGATTTTTTTAACAAGAGCAACAAGTACGTATATTGTTTATCAGTTTTGTAGCAGCCGTGATGTACTATGCTTTTTTTGAAGCCGGATTGAAGTTTAGAAATAAGTTTGTTAGAATACAGGAACTATTTTAGTTGATTACAAACAAGAGATTTAAGAACTTTTGACGAAACACACAAATTTGATATTGGCATGTAGTCAGTTAAAACAGCTTTATCATCTCCTTTTAATAAAGGGGTAACAAAAGCTGACTTACAACCAAGTGGGATTTCTTTGTTTTGGATTGACAAATTCAAAAGAACGCTTAGAGGCTATGCTACGTTATCAGCTGCTATTTTTAAGTAGTAGGACTCTATCAAGTCTGGTCCAGGGGGTTTCCAGTGATCCTTTACTTTGAGAGTTTTATGCACTCCCTGCACAGTAAAAGGAACAAAGTTAAAATCCTCTCCAAAAGACATTACAGGCCCTGTACAGGGAGTCACAGGGGCTGATCATGTGGAGTCAAACAAGGCACCGGAAACTACAAAATGCTTGTTAAATCTATTTAGGACCTCGGTCCTATTATAGACAGGGACAGAGTCTTTTAAAACACATTTTAGAAGAGCCAAAGGTTTTTTATTTACAGACAGAGACTGTATCACTTTCCAAAATTTCTGTAGATTGTTGAGGTTTCCCGTTGTGACGCATAAGTACTATTCTGATTTAGCTTTCTTGGTAAGAGAAGTACATTTATTTCATAAATGTCTAAAATTAGACCAATCGGAAGGATAATCATCTTGCCTGGCTTTGCCCCATGCCACATTGCGTTGATGGATGGACTCTGACAATTCTGGAGAAAACAAAGGGTTTTCTCGTCCCTTAACTCGAAAATTTCCTGATGATTCCTGATGCATGTTTATTTACCATCTTATTTCATGTTTATTTACAATCTTAATAAAATTTTATTTGAAATATGCCCAAGGCAGCTTGACATCTGGCAACCGACTCAATTGCCCCTAATTAATCAAAGAAAAATCATGATCATGTTAAAAAATCATGTTCATTTAATATATTTTTATTTCTATTACCAATAATATGCGGATTGCATTTGGGAATTTGATGCTCCTGCAGGTAGCAACAACACAGTGATTGCTTAAACATTGCAGAACACACCCAATGATTAGAATTTATGAGGGACGTTGACTAGGATTAAGTCAATCAAAGTAGACCTATCAGGACTCTTAACATTTGGCCTTGTCGGTAGGTTGATTTCAATTCACCAGAAACTGACTTCAGCCAGTCCGGCCAATAAAAGTTTATTATAATTTAATTTGGATAAAAGATACTCTAAACTCAATTTGCTTAGAAATAGATTCAAATAATTTTTTTTTACATGAAATCTGGATTTTACGTAATTGCTATGGCACCACCTTTCTTGGGCCTATCTGTACAATGAACATTGTATCCAAGTATGTTGATGTCATCATTAGAAATAGATTTGGATAGCTATTATTATACCTTTTTAATTGTGTAAATACCTTTTTTTCCTCAGGCTTTGTCAGCTGGAATTCAGAACCGCAGCCCAAAGCCTGGCCCGGTTTCCCAGGACCAGGAACTGGATTACTTCCTTGAGACAGGCCTGCAGAGAGCCCATGTCATCCATTTCAAAAATGGGTACGATGCTAAGAAAATTGTATGTTGACAGGTTTTAATTGCTTTCCGTGTGACCTGCCATTAATTGCACACAGGGTTCGTACGGTTTTGAAAAACTTTGAAATTTCATGGAATTTTAAAATACATTTTTGCTTCACGGTGGCAGAGGGGTTAGTGCGTCTGCCTCACAATACGAAGGTCCTGCAGTCCTGGGTTGAAATCCAGGCTCGGGATCTTTCTGTGTGGAGTTTGCATGTTCTCCCCGTGAATGCGTGGGTTCCCTCCGGGTACTCCGGCTTCCTCCCACTTCCAAAGACATGCACCTGGGGATAGGTTGATTGGCAACACTAAATTGGCCCTAGTGTGTGAATGTGAGTGTGAATGTTGTTTGTCTATCTGTGTTGGCCCTGCGATGAGGTGGCGACTTGTCCAGGGTGTACCCCGCCTTCCGCCCGATTGTAGCTGAGATAGGCGCCAGCGCCCCCCGCGACCCCAAAAGGGAATAAGCGGTAGAAAATGGATGGATGGATGGATTTTGTTTTTGTATAGTTCCAGAAGTTTTGGAAACATGAAAATACATGTGAAGTTTCCTTAATCCAAACAAAATTGAGGAGCGAGCAAAGTACAGTTTCAACACAGCATGTTTCTTTAAAGGATAAATAGAAATTGTAGCTGGCAAAAGACACTGACTCAAGATGTGCTAAAAAATGGGCTGTAAGACATTTGACATATCAAAGACGGGCGAGGTAGCGCTCGTTAGCCAATTGAAGGGGGGAAAGCATGAAACTATACCGACAGTTGTTTGCAGCGAAATACCTCCAGGTGAGTTTTTGAACGCTGATGTTGTGAGGACAGCCAGCAACACTACTATAGTTGCCACAATAACAAATCAAATAATTTTGGACATTCCTGCAAAAAATGAAAACCTCAAAGCTTTCATTGCCTGTCTCTGTGGGCACTAAAATACATGAATTGGTGGTACTCATTCAAGTCATTCAAGGACACAAGCTGTCTTTTCGCTGCCATGTTCCCAGACAGCCAGATTACAGCGAAATGTAACTGGTGCGAACAAGTGTGCCTATGTCTGTGCTTCTGGGATTGCACTGCACTTTAAAGGAATCTAACAGTCCCAACAAACCGGATGCATGGTGCTGTTTGATAAAAGCCTAAATTCATCCAACAAATGAATTTACTATTGAGGTTGTGGGATAGAACAGAAGTGTAGACTACTAAATATGTTGGAACTGAAATATGAGTAGATGTATCTAAATGTGCCTGCCTGGTGTTTTTGTGTGTTTGTGTTTGTTTTAGACAGGCAGCAATGCCCCATGTATTTCAGATAGAAACCTAATTTTGCTTAGAATTCAAGAAACTTTACTGTCATACCAGCTAGAGCTATATACAAGTAATCACATTTTGATTTTGATTATAGAGTCTCACGATCATGAAAATATAATCCATGCATCCATTTTATACCGCTTGTCCCTCTTTGGGTAGCAGGGGGTGCTGGAGTCTATCCCAGCTGCACTCGGGCGGAAGGCGGGGTACACGCTGGACAAGTCGGCACCTCATCAGAGGGCCAACAGATAGACAGACAATAATCGGGAAAATAAGATTAATGGTCCACGCAATTTGCATGCAAATTCTGGAGCTTGTAACGTGAAACAGATGAGTAAGTGGGAAAAAGACTACGCCTACTAGAAGTTTGGGATCTCATATTGGTTGCAACATTTTATTTGACACAGCGCTAGTATGCCTCATCAATAATCACTAAAATTAAGAAAAAAAGTAAAGCATACATGATTTCTGCATTCACTTAACCATGGACGCAGTCATATAATTGCCCAATAAAACTGAATCCGCTGAAAAACGCTAAATAGATTCAGGGAAGTTGACATAAATGTGAGTAAAATGCTTTTATTGAGAGTCACTCTTTTGTTTATTGGTATTTTTTATATTGCTTTATTTTTTTAATTGTTATTACTATTATAATTATTTTAGTTGTTGTGTTTTTTTTTTCGTTACTAATTTATATCTGTTTTTAACTATAATTTACAGTTACGTTTTGGTGGTACAATAAATATATTTTTTTTCAAATTAATAAATGATTGTGGTATTAATTGTGATTGCAATATCAATGAGAATCCATCCATCCATTTTCTACCGCTTATTCCCTTTTGGGGTCGCGGGTACCTATCTCAGCTACAATCGGGCGGAGGGCGGGGTACACCCTGGACAAGTCGCCACATCATCGCAGATCAATGAGAATAATCGTGATTATTATTTTTGCCATAATCGTCCAGCCCTAATACTAGCACACATGAGATGTCATGAAAAATGCCCAAGATCCCAGATAAGGCCTAATAAGTATCACAAGAACAATAGTATATACCTAATAATGTAGTAGTAGTGTTAGGATAACTAGTTTTATGTGGTCCTACTGATCTAAAATTATTTATTTTGGTGAAAGGTTTTTGGAGAAGTCCATTGATTAAAACGTGTACAGACTCTGAGCACAAACGAGAGAGATTTAGTGTAGTTGTCTTACTTCATTTTATACACGTACCTCTTTCAAATACATATATATATGTATATATATGTTATCATTTGCAGCCAACCAGTATTCAAAAATTGGTATTGTGAATAATCCTTGAAAACTGGTTTCAAGGAGAGCTAGTAAGGTTGATATTTATTCATGTTTACTTACAAACAGATACTGTGTGAGTAGGTTTTGACAAAGTTTGCATTATGCCTTTATGTCTTTAATACTGTAGAAACCTGACGCAGGGTGTTGGGCGATTTCGAGAAATTCTTCGAGCTGTTGAGACCAGGACTACGCAAAACCTGCGCATGGTATTATTTTCCTAAATAACAGCTACTTATCCTTTGCTTTATTATGAAAACAATGCTTCGTAGTTAGTAAGAAGGAATAGGATTAGACCATGGGTCGGCAACCCAAAATATTGAAAGAGCCATATTGGACCTAAAATACAAAAAAACAAATCTGTCTGGAGCCATGAAAAATGAACCGCCTTATATTAGTCTCATAATGAAGGCAACACATGATCTAAATTTGTATATTAGTTATATTAACTTATTATTAAAACGACTATGTGTCGCAGGCTGACGCAAATCTTCTGTGACAGAATTCTTGAAATTTAATATTTACTCTACACATCCATGTGTGTGTCCAAAAGAAAGGAAATGACAGACTGTCTTCTTCTACTGGATTTATCTTTGCAAGCTGAGTAACATTTGCTGTGGTTTGGAACAACATGGCACACAAAAAACTATCAGAAATGCAGCCAACATTACACACAGATAATGTCATTAGATATGCAAATATAAATGAATGGTTAATGGTTTAATATGGTTCCTACAAAAAACATATTAAAAAAAAATATATATATATATATATATATATAATATATATATATAATATATACTGTATATATTTTTTCCATTTTCATACATTTTTTAAAAAGTTCCAGGGAGCGACTAGGGCAGCACTAAAGTGGCTCTAGAGTCACGAGTTGCCGAACCTGGATTAGGCTGGTCAGTTGTATTTAGTGCAAAGAGATTGTTATTCTAAGTACATAAGACTTTATTTTAGCCTCGAACAAACAGATTGCTGTGTTGGTGCGGAAATATAAGTGTTTGTGCGTGTGTGTGTGTGTGTGTGTGTGTGTGTGTGTGTGTGTGTGTGTGTGTGTGTGTGTGTGTGCGCGCACGCGTGTGTGTGTGTAGACTATAGCAAGACAGCTTGCAGAGATCTTGCTTCGTGGAATGTGTGAACAGAGTTACTGGTCTCCTGTGGAAGACCCGCCCACCGTGTCACCGCTGGACGATCCCACGCGACAAGGACCCATCAAAACCAAGAAGTACAGCTTAAGCCGACCCCCACGAGTGTACTCAGGAGAGAAGTGAGCAATTATGTTGTTAATGTGGGAATATAGTGGAAAAATGCCAATAATATCGCAAATGTGTTTTTTCTCAAATTCCTCATCTTGTCCGTGTCCTCATTTCCCTCTTTTCTCTCTCGTCCTTTTCTATTATTTTGGAATCGCTTTGCATTCTTTTCTCCCTCAGTCTGTTTTGCCCTCAGGAGAACACAGAGGAAGCGTTATTGCTGCTCCTTATAAGTGAGTCAATGGTAAGACAGTTGCATCCAGTTCTCTAAAGTGTTACATTCACACTGTAATTCAGAAGAATTAAGTCCTACATTTAGTGATTTTCATTTGTGTGTATTGCAGGCTAACCGCGATGCTGTACTAAGCAGGATTCCTGAACACAATAATGATCGAATCATCAGTTTACAGTCTGCCTCTGTGGTGTACGACCTGCTTACAATAGCACTAGGCAGGAGAGGGCAGTATGAGATGCTATCTGAGGTGAGTCATATTTTAGCAAATTATTAGTGTGCTTTAGCATAGTGCCTAAAATAGTCACAATAATGGGGATTGTGGAAACATATATACTTACAAGACACTCCTAATACATTAATAAGATCCAGTAGAATAAATAATACAGTAATACCTCAACTTAGGATCTTTATTGGTTCTGTGACGGAGATTTTATCTCAAAACACATGTATCTCAAATCTACGTTGCTCATTAGTTACATTTAATTGAATCGGTGCTTGGCCCCAAAACAGCAAAATTTTACTTACCGTATTATAAATCGCTCTGGAGTATACGTCGCACCGGCCGAAAATGCATAATAAAGAAAGAAAAAAACATAGATACGTCTCACTGTCGCATTTTTGGGGGAAATTTATTTGATAAAATCCAACACCAAGAATAGACATTTGAAAGGCAATTTAAAATAAATAAAGAATAGTGAACAACAAGCTGAATAAGTGTACGTTATATGATGCATAAATAACCAACTGAGAACGTGCCTGGTATGTTAAGGTAACATATTATGGTAAGAGTCATTCAAATAACTATAACATATAGAACATGCTATACGTTTACCAAACAATCTGTCACTCCTAATCGCTAAATCCGATGAAATCTTCTTCCTCGATGTCGCTTCTAAACAACTCTGCCAACTCCAAAGCTATGCGCCTCTTCCTCTTGTCGTTTTCTGCTGCATATTTCACTACGTCCAGCTTGTAATCTGCAGTACATGATTTCCTTTTCGGTGCCATTTTTGTTCAGCCCTTCTCGGTTTTTATAAGTTACCGCCAACGATGAAATGATCCATTTTAATAGCTAGGGCAGTAGCATATAGCATATAGCAGTTAGCATCCCATGACCCACAGTGCAGTTCTGCCATGACCCTCCCCCGCTAAATTTTTATTGGTTGACGTGTGTTTGACGATTGTTGACGTGTGTGATGATTGCTGGCATTTTCTTAGTCTCTTCCGCGAATAAGATAAATAATATGTTTTGATATTTTACGGTAATGTGTTAACAATTTCACACATAAGTCGCTCCGGAGTACAAGTCGCACTATGAAAAAAACTGCGACTTATAGTCCGAAAAATATGGTATATCTCAAAAGACATGCACCTGGGGATGGGTTGATTGGCAACACTAAATTGGCCCTAGTGTGTGAATGTGAGTGTGAATGTTGTCTGTCTATCTATGTTGTCCCTGCGATGAGTTGGCGATTTGTCCAGGGTGTACCCTGCCTACCGCCCAGGTGTAGTGAGATAGGCTCCAGCAACCCCCCGCGACCCCAAAAGGGACAAGCGGTAGAAAATGAATGGATGGATCTGTCAGTAGACTCAATATGGAAGTGCTAAAAATTAAAACATTGTTGGCGGGGAGAAGACACAGTTAAAGTTGAATCACGTAAATAAGACTGCCCACAAAATGGCACATTCTGAAGACACGGCCAGAAAACATCATAAAGATGGTTGGTCTTTAAAACATAATCTTTGCGAAATTTTTATCTAAGAATTAGAGATTGACCGCTATGTCTTTTCAACGCTGACACCGGCCATTGGAGGCCAATGACTGATATTTGAAACCAATATTTATTTGTAGTAAAATTTAACTAAACATGAATAGTATATATGTCAGTAAACAAATGGACAAGGTTTTAAGTTGGGGTTTTTTAACATTACTTTTTAGGAAACAGCGGACCAGTTGCGACACAATGTTTAATGCAGCTCTAATGTTGTGGTTAATTTACCACCAAAAAACATCACAGGGTATCACAAACACCTTTATTACCTTTATCTAAAAAGATCATCAAGATTTGCTTTTCGAAATATGGGAAATCCCCTGAAAATTGTTATGAATATGGGATTTTCTACATCGCAATAACTTGCAAACTTATAAAGCAATTTATGAATTCATTCACATTGTAAGGTATACTTGTGAGAAATCTGACCTAGTTGGTTAAATAAAGGTTTTATTTTAAACAAATAATGTTTCAATATTACATCACATATTTTACAAAATTTAATTTCTCTTTACAACACGACTGAAAAGGAGAAGGAAGAAGCAAAGCTTGTTTAATCTTACCCATTTTCCACTTCATAGCAATTACTAACACATAATATTAATTTCCTGTTCTCAATTTGTAACACAGTGATTTCTAAATGCTTTTGATTGAAATGAAAAATATGATTATAAAAAATGTCAAACATTTGAATAAAACTAATCCTGGGATCCTTCATGTTGCTTGTATGTAAGACATTGTATGCTGGCTGACAAGTTCTTCCTCAATGTTACAGTAATGAGCTGCTGCCTGCTCTTCTGTACGTATTATATAAGTCACCTATTTCTCAATTTACACAAAGTGTGGTTTTATTTATAGATATATTTTTTGTCATCTTCATGTCCATCCGTCTCCGTCGCGTTATTTGACAGTAGCATCCTTTAATGCTAGTGTTAGGAATGGAGGGTTTTTGTGCAATCGCTGTGGTAGTGAAAACACACTAAACAGGTGTAATAAGGAAGGAATGCCCGGAAAAAAAGACAAAAACAGAAATTCCCTGCAAAAAATGGAACTTCTGACAAATTTTTGTAAGAAGAGAAGACGTGCTGTCGGCGATCAGTACTCTAGGGCAGTGGTTCTCAACCTTTTTTCAGTGATGTACCCCCTGTTAACATGTTTTTGATTCAAGTACCCCCTAATCAGAGCAAAGCATTTTTGGTTGAAGAAAAGAGATAAAGAAGTAAAATACAGCACTGTCATCAGTTTCTGATTAGTAAAATGTATAGCAGTGCAAAATATTGCTCATTTGTAGTGGTCTTTCTTGAACTATTTGGAAAAAAGATATACAAATAACTAAAAACTTGTTGAAAAATAAACAAGTGATTCAATTATGAATAAAGATTTCTACACATAGAAGTAATCATCAACTTAAAGTGCCCTCTTTGAGGATTGTTATAGAGATCCATCTGGATTCATAAACTTAATTCTAAACATTTTTTCACAAAAAAATAAATCTTTAACATCAATAATTATGGAACATGTCCACAAAAAATCTAACTGTCAAAGCTGATTATTGCATTGTTGCATTTTTTTTCCACAGTTTATGAACTTACCTTCATATTATGTTGAAGTATTATTCAAAAAAAATAATTTAAAAAGGATTTTTGAATTGTTGCTATTTTTAGAATATTTTTGAAAAATGTCACGTACCTCTCGGCATACCTTCAAGCACCCCAAGGGGTACGCATGCCCCCATTTGAGAACCACTGCTCTAGGTAGAGATAGAGAGGAAGAAGTGAGCAGGTGGGAAGGTGTTTGTGCACCGCAACACAGCTTAGCAGAAAGAAGTACTGGTGAATTCTACTAACTTATTCGCTACTCATCCCATTTTTTAATTTTTGTGATACTCATTACTGATATTGTACTGCCCTCTCATTACATTGAAAACATTTTTTGTTTGTGATTTTGAGTTTGAGTTTGGTACAACAGGTTTCTGTGGCCAGTCAGTATTCAATGCAGTGAAGCAGGCTAGTTTAGCAAAAGTGCAAAGTCAGCAGTCGTGACTTAACTTTCACAGAGTTTGGAGAATATACTGTATGCCTGTACGAACATATGCTGTTTCATGTCAAGTTAGTTCTCTCAAAATGTCATTGTATGGATGTTTGCAACAGTTTAAAAAGATTGGAATAGAGATGCTGATTTTTGTTAATGGCAAAATGATGTTTACATTGAGCTAGCGGGATATAGTTTTAGTTGCTTGTTTTTGCTCATATCAGACTGTACTGCTGATTTGACACAATTTTACATGTTTTTGGCATTCAGTGTGTATTAATATACATATTAATATATATATATATATATATATATATAAATATATATATATATATATATATAAATATATATATATATTTATATATATATATATATATATATATATATATATATAAATACACAGTATACAAAACAACTCTTGCATGTGATGTGGACCACAGGGAAGTGTTTTAAATGTAGAGACAATATGACCCTTTTAAATGAGGTACTACTGCAGTAGAAAATATGCTACTAAGATAAATGTTCAATTTAGCTTGGAACTGTAAGACAGGTTTTACTATAATAATATGTTTAATATTGTAATTGTAGTTTGTAGTAGTGTAGCTTCGTACTTAATCACACTGAGGAAATATCCCACTGTGTATACTGTAGCTCTATATCACTACCATTTAAATACAAAACATAATGTACTGTAAATTCTCTGTATGTATTTGTGTATGTTCAGTAGATTGCACGTGCACATATGTTAGTATTGTAATGTATTAAACTATATTTACGTGCTTGCCAGTCAGTCACTGAGCTTACTTACACCAGTTGCTTGAAAGTCAGCTGTGTAAATAATTAAATGTCCCCTTTTTTGTTATCTACAGTGTTTGGAGCGGGCCATGAAATTTGCATTTGAGGAGTTCCACTTGTGGTACCAGCTCGCCCTATCTTTAATGGCGGCTGGAAAATCCGCTCGCGCTGTTAAAGTTCTCAAGGAGTGTATTCGTCTAAAGCCTGACGACCCCACCATCCCACTGCTGGCTGTCAAACTGTGTATCGGACCCCTGCAATGGGTAACCAAAATGCTCTCAAATATAGTTAAAACAAACAACTCAGAAATTTACACACACATATCAGAGGCGATATCTTATTCATATTATCCCCTAATGGTTTATTTGAATCATTATTTTTCTAGAATGATTATGCATAATTCACATCATGCAGCCTTAATCACTAAAAAAAAAGAATAATTGGGTGCACATGTTTAGATTTTCTCTCATTTACACAGTGTCAAAAATATACATCCTGGCTCAAATATACACTTACAGTTCATCCGGAAAGTATTCACAGCTCTTCACGTTTTTCACATTTTATGTTGCAGCCTTATTCCAAAAGGTAATAAGGTAATTTTTGTCCTCAAAATTCTACACACAATAATCCGTAATGACAATGTAAAAAAATGTTTTTTTAATGATTTTTGCAGATGTATTAAAAATTAAAACCTAAGAAATCTCACGTGCATAAATATTCACAGCCTTTGCTCAATACTTTGTTGATGCACCTTTGGCAAAAATTACAGCCTCAAGTCTTTTTTAATACAATATCACAAGCTTGGCACACCTATCTTTAGGCAGTTTTGCTCATTCTTCTTTGCAGCACCCCTCAAGCACCATCAGGTTGGATGGGAAGAGTGAGTGTAGAGCCATTTTCAGATCTCTCCAGTGGACTCTGGCTGTGTCACTCAAGGATGTTTGCAGTGTTGTACGAAAGCCATTCTTTTGATGTATTGGCTATGTGCTTGATGCGTCGCCCTAGTCTGAGTTCAAGAGCGCTCTGGAGCAGGTATTCATCCTTGTTGTCACTGTACATTGCTGCCTGTATCTTTCACATTCCCATAGCATGATTCTGCCACCACCGTGCTTTAAAGTAAGGATGTTATTGGCCTGGTGATGAGCAGTGCCTGGTTTCCTCCGAGCATGATCCCTGGCATTCACGCCAAAGAGTTTAAACTTTCACATTGAGTTTGTCATGGTTAATTTAGTTTGTCATTGTCTGAGAGTTTTTCGGACAAACTCCAAGAGGGCTGCCATGTCCGTTTTAATAAGAAATGGCTTCCGTCTGGCGACTGTATTATAAAGGCCTGATTGGTAGTTTGCCTCAGAGAAGGTAGTCCTTTTGGAAGGTTCTCTACTCTCCTGAAAGCGATACTGTAGACAGAGTGGTTCTTGGTCACCTCCCTGAATAGGGTCATTCATTCTCCCCCGATCGCTCATTTTAGTTAGCCGGCCAGCTCTATAAAGAGTCCTGGTTGTTTCAAACTTCTTCCATTTACTGGAGGGCACTCTCCTCATTGAGACCTTCCAGGCAACATATATTGTTCTGTATGCTTCCACAGATTTAGATAGATAGATACTGTATTCATCTCCAAAGACAAATTCACAGATGTGTGCCTCACGACAATCCTACCTCAGAGGGCTACAGACAACTCCTTTGACTTCATGCTTGGGTTGTGATCTGCCATGCACTGTCAATTGTGGGACCTTATCTATAGACAGTTGTGTGCCTTTTTCTAATACAACTGAATTTACAAAAGGTGGACTCAAATTAAGCTGTAGGAACATCTAGATGGAACTGAATTTACTTTTGAGCTTGTACATGTGATTTCTTAGTATTTTATTTTTAATGGAGTAGCAAAAAACAAAAACGTTTTCACATTGTCATTATTGGGGATTTTTTGGTAGAATTTTGAGTGAAGTGCTGTGAATAATTTCCAGTTGTACTGTACATTTCCCTATATCTCTAAAGTTGTGCTGTAGGTTCCGGATGGTGTTGCAACTTGACACTGTCAGTCTGCCAAGACCAATTAACTCATTGTTAGTAATCACGATCGAATGCAGTTTATAGTTTCTCTTTGGCATTTGGCAGCATAAAATAACTTGTCGGTTCGACCCATGGAATGTGTAAGGAGCTAAGTGATATCACGGTTGATTGCCGCACGAACCAAAACAAAAAGAGAGAAACAGGACAGAGATGCCAGAGAGACTGCTGGAGATGCAGTGAAATCGGGATGTATTTCAATTACATTAATAATACAGAGAATGTAGTAATGCAAGATTAAAATTTCATACTAATAACTTGCGCAGACACATTACAGTACATCATCAGCATTGTAAAAAGAAAAGGGAAGCACTTGTTTACATGTTGTGTATAATAATTCACATGGATAATATATATTTGGTTATATGTATGTGTTGCACATTATTTTGCCCATAACTTAACATTTCTTTTTTGTAATACATTTGAGCAACACTACATTTGAGGAGCTATAGGAGCTGCCAGTTTTATTGAGCTAATCCAAAAGAACCAGCTCTCTTCAAAAGGCAGAATTCCCATCACAATGTTGGAATATCTGAGGAGAAATGTATACATTTAAAGGAGTTTTGAATCAATTTCAAAGCAACTGTTGATTCCGAAATCAGCAGTTCAAACAAGTTTTTTAAATTTGTATTCAGGAACAATCCGGAAACCACTAAGGAAGATCAATCCATGAAATGGAAGCTGTCTGTATGCACAAATTAAAGCCGGTATGCACATATTAAAGCCTGTATATATATCCTTTTGACCCTCTTTTTAAATGAGAAAATACAAAATAAGTGTAAACTTGCCTAATTCTTGCTTTTAAAATGATATACATTGCTTAATCCTATTCAAATAAATCATTTGGGGCCCCAAATTACTGTGACATTCATATTCAGTAGTGTATAGAGGAATTGAAATGATATGCATTTCTACTCAATCTAGTGGGATGAAGGTGAGTGCTTTGCCAAGATGGTAATTGACATGGGCGAGAAAGCAGCCGAGTTCAGAGCCAAAGGCCACCTGGCCATTGGACTGGTTTACAGCCTCAAAGCCACCGATGGTAAGTGTGTGTATGTTCAAGTAGATGAGACATTGTATGATTATAACACATATTTATTCGCCTGCCCTCTCTGTAGCATCACTGCGAAGCACAGAAGAAGAATACCAGAGGAAAGCTTTGGGAGCCTTTCAGAGGTTTGGCGCCTGCATCCTTTCACTTTCTCTTTTTTCCACCCACTCATACTTCACATGTGATTTCCACAGCAATACCAAGCCTCTTTCCAGTAACGTTAGAGGCATGTCTGTTTGTACATTGCATCAGCTCACATCTATGAGATTCTGGCCTCAGTTAGTGTAAAAGACAAAATAATTCATACTGGCAAAACCTTGAAATGCTAAAAAAAAAAAAAGAAAACATAATTTGACTACTATCCCAAAACAAACTTGATACCATGCCAGTGTCCGCCTGAGCGACTGTGATCAATGTATAGTGTACCTTTTAAGCTTTGCCATTACATTATTGCATTTCTGTCCATGATTTTTCCTTAATCTTCTGGTAAAAAAAAAGCCATTAAATTGAATGCCCATTTTCCATCATTTGACCTTGAATGTCAGTAATAAGTCATAGTCAGTAATTCTTCTAAGGCACCTACAGGAAAGTAATACATCACCAAATTTGTGGTACTAAATTAAACATTTTCAAGCATAAAAATGGCAAAATGAAATACAAATATTAATACTACAGTAGTATTGGCTACTAGAAGAGACTAAACCAATCAAAGCACGCTGTTCAGTATTGTTTCCACTGATTGGCTCAGCTTCTGACAACATTACTATATTGGATTAAAATAGTGTAAAAGTGACTAAAGGGTGTTATTCCATGTCTTTGATGGCTCTCATAATGTTCAAAATGTATTTAGAAGGAAGTATTTTTTGTGCTTTAGCTATTAATATCAGCTCCGAATCAGCACGTCGCTTGAAGGTAAAAAGCTGGGTTCAGTATTTGTCTTGACGCGTTTTCTGTATCGTCAGTAAGCACACACACAGTTCTGGGTTGCAATATTGTGAATGATAATGAAGTAGCAGAATGTACAAAAAGAAACCTTCTCAGTTTGTCTGTAGCCAGCATGGAGTGGAAGTGTCCAAAGCTTTCAATAAAGTGTCCAAAGTCTCCAACAACTCGTGCAATATAGCGGTCAACAAAAATAATGATTACTCAGCTCTACTTTCTCCTCTCGCCACAACAAATACGCGTAACAATGCCTGTTTTATAGTGCCGGCCTCCAATATCATAGAACACCCACAAACACACCACGTAACCTTAAATACACATTTCTGCCTCCTATGCACCAGCCCTTTAATTATGTTCTCATAATTACCTTTAACAATGTAACAAGATGGAGACAAATTAAGCAGCAATATCAATTATACAAACTTACATCGTGTCCTTCAAAATTAATAATACACACTGACATATCTTTTTTCCTGTCAAAAACATGTCCATAGTCAAATGTGAACAAAAAAAATGTCACCCCAAAAAAGAAAGAAGCACCAAAAAAAATAAATAAAAAAAGTAATCCACAATTAGAGTTCTGTGATTTCCAAAGTCTGGAGTGAATTTCTCCCTCACCTCCTTTCTTTCTCCTCTACGCCATATCTCGTACGCCTCTTTGAGGGCGTGCTGTGTCTCTGTCCACTGCTTGATATCATGGGCTTAGGCACAACTCCCCACCCCCCTGACCCTGAAAGGGACAAGCGGTAAAAACTGGATGGATGGAGGGATTTCTACTTTGCGGAAATTCATTTATTGCGGTCATGTCCGGAACCATGCAGCAATAAATGAGGCGCGACTGTACTACACTTAAATGAAATGCCACTAGATGCAGCAAGTAATCTTCACAAACCTGTTGCATTCCCCCCAACCATTAGCTGCAGTGAGTGTTAAATATATATCTATTCATTTTCTACCGCTTGTCCCTTACGCGGTCACGGAGGGTATTGGAGCCTATCTCAGCTGCATTCGGGCAGAAGGTGGTGTACACCCTGGACAAGTCGCCACGTCATCGCAGGGCCAACACTGATAGACAACATTCACACACTAGGGCAGGGGTCGGCAACCTTTACCACTCAAAGAGCCATTTTGACCCGTTTCACAAAATAAAGAAAACAATGGGAGCCACAAATCTCCTTTGAAATTTAAAATGAAATAACACTGCATAAAGAGGTTTTTTTTTGCTTTGTGCTATGTGTAAACCAGGGGTCTTAGACACGCGGGCCGCACCTATATAAGAAAATGTAAGGTTAGTGTGGCCCGCGAGTTTAATATGAATGCCGCTAGACAGCATTACACTTGCCAACCATCCCAAATTTTGCATTATTTCTGCGAATTTCTGCTGAATTTCACCCAAATTACATTAATAAGGGCGTGCTATGAAGGCACTGTCTTTGACACCTTCTGCAACATGTACATACGGCTTGCCAGCCCAGTAACATGTTGTATATGGCTTCCGCAGATACACGTACACGACTGCAAGGCATAGTTGTTCAACAGCCATACAGGTCACACTGAAGGTTCTGATATAAACACTCTTACTAGTATGCGCCACACTGTGAACCCACACCAAACAAGAATGACAGACACATTTCGGGAGAACATCCTCACTGTAACACAACATAAACAGAACAGAAGAAATACCCAGAATCCCATGCAGCACTAACTCTTCCTGGCTGCATTATACACCCCCGCTAGCACCAAACCCCGCCCCCCTCTCCGTGCGTCGGTTCACGTGGGCGGGGTTGGGGGGGGGGGGTGTTTGGTGCTAGCGGGCGTGTATAATGTAGCCAGGAAGAGTTATGGATGCATGGGATTCTGGGTATTTGTTCTGTTCTGTTTATGTTGTGTTACTGTGAGGATGTTCTCCCGAAATGTGTTTGTCATTCTTGTTTGGTGTGGGTTCACAGTGTGGCGCATATTAGTAAAAGAGTGGAAAGTTTTTTATATCACAACCTTGAGTGTAACCTGTATGGCTGTTGAGCAAGTATGCCTTGCAATCTCTTACGTGTGATGACAGAAGCAGCGAAATGCACGCGTACGACCGGCACGCAGATGGCATGGTGTAAAAGCGGGCACGATGACATGTTGTAGAGGACGTTAAAAGAATAGCCATCACGGCACGCCCTCAATATTGTAGTCCGGGTCAAAATCGGAGAATGTTAGACCCGGGTGATTTCCGGGAGATGCACCAAAATCCGGAAACCTCCTGAAATAATCGGGGGGGGGGTCGGCGATTATGCAGCTGAGCCACATCACAGTGGCCAAAGAGCCGCATGCGGCTCCGGAGCCGCGGTTTGCCAACCCCTGCACTAGGGCCAAATTAGTGTTGCCAATCAACCTATCCCCGGGTGCATGTCTTTGGAGGTGGGAGGAAGCCGGAGTACCTGGAGGGAACCCACGCAGTTATGGGGAAAACATGCAAACTCCATACAGAAAGATCCTGAGCCCATTTAAATATTATGTTTGATATTCACCACTTCTCATTTTGGCAGAGCGCAAAGTCTGTCTCCAACGGACCATTTAGCAGCCTTCTACCTTGCACTGCAGCTCGCTGTGTCCAGACAGGTAAAAATAACACAGAAAGAAAAAGCCATAACACTCATATCAAAATAGTTTGAGTCCAGATATTGATTGTCAGCTGTGATAAACAACATTACTATAGTTAATGTTTATATATTTTTTTATAGATATAGTTTTTTTTTGTGTGTAGATTCCAGAGGCGTTAGGGTATGTTCGACAGGCCTTACAGCTTCAAGGGGATGACGTTCACTCCCTTCACCTGCTGGCCCTGCTGCTGTCAGCTCAGAAGCACTACCATGACGCCCTCAATATTATAGAGATGGCCCTTTCTGAATATCCGGAGAACTTCAAGTAAGACACACAACCACAACAGCCAATTTAAACCACAACCTGACCCTGTGCTCAGACCTGTGCTGTACATACTGCAGCTTGCTATACACCAAGGTGAAGTTGGAGAGCATGTGCAGAGGACCAGAAGAATCTTTGCTTACCTGTAAACACATGTTGCAGATCTGGAAGAGCTTTTACAACCTTACAAACCCCAGGTATATGTGCAGTACACACAATAAATTTGTGTAGGTATTGAAGTCACATGGCACACAACACAATTTTATCATCCGTCTCATTAAGTGAGTTCCTGTACTCAAAATAGATAAATTAATGCATGTATCTGACAGTGATTCAGGGCGAGGCAGCAGTTTGTTGGATAGAGCTGTAGCGGACCGAAGACAGCTCAACGCCATGACTCTGCCAGAATTCAGTGATCCAGAGACGGGTACGTCCACACACACACGACAGTCACTCATATGAATCCAGTTACAGTCATTTTTACATGTAATATCTGTCATGTTTTTTATTTTTTTTTTTTTTATTTAATGAATATCATCCGCTTCTTCTCAGCACTGTCTTTCACACTCACTTTTTTCTTTCCAATGGTTGAAAAACAAAGCTATGTCGATCTCTAGCCATAAGTTAATGCTCGCAAGTGAGACCAGATGTTTTGTGCGTATCTTACGGGATTCGCTGTGACAGTTTCTATACCAGCTAATGGTGGGGATGCTTGTAACTAAAATGTAATAAGAGGCAACTCTTATTCTTTATGATTTTGTCTTCCTATACAGTACTGACTGAGTAAAGATTCTGGATTTTACGTTGGTAAATATAGATAAATGACCATTTACAAAACAAATGCAGTACTACTGTTTTTCTTCTAATTTTTTAACCTGAATTAATTATAGTCACAGTAAAATAGTACTTTACAAATCTGGACTTGGCTCCTTGTCTGTTTGTAGTACTGTAGTCCGTAAACTGCTGATTGACAAGTATTTTATGTTTCTTTGCTTTCCATTTGTTTTTTTTGTTTCTGTTTTTTAGCTTCAGGTTCTTCTTCTTCTCATACTGGGTCTGAGCCAATGTCCCCCATCTCCCTCTCCACCATATCCACGCTGTCCTCCCCTTCTTCTCCTGTTTTCATTCTTCCGCCTTCTCCTTCATCCAAAAAGTGTTCTCTCTTGCCTCCTCCTCCTGCTCCCCCTGCTCCTGCCCTGACGACCACCAAAGCCAGGCCTCACTCAATTTCCAACCACGTCACCCTTCGCCAACTCTCCTCCAACTCCAGCGTGCCGCTAGGTCCACTCAGCTTCTAGCATGGTTTGGAGAGTTACGGCCAAAAAGAGCACATTAAGTTTTTAGCAAGAATTTTTTAAATCTACTGCTCTGTAAGTGTGTTATAGGAAAAAAGAGTAAGAATATACAATTGAATGCACCCAAAAGATAACACAGACATTAATTGTGCCAAGGGATTTATTGGCAATGCCACTTCAAGTATAAATACATAGTAGTTCATGGCTTTGCTGTGGTCCCGTTTATTATAAGCAGTTAAGCACTGTACTTCCTCTTCAATAGGCCACTCCCTGATTAATTGCAGGGTGTGTTGCCTCATTTTTTTCGCTAAGAAAAAAGGATCAGGCTGTACCTTAAAGTGGCTGTAATTCTGTAATTACCTCACACAGGGGTGTCCAAGCTTTTTCCAATGAGGGCGGCGTTCAGATACATTAAGCTACTTTGATACATTTTGTGCATTAAAGAGGATAAAAACCAATCCATTGTAGGTAAACCATATTCCGAGCTGTCTAAACAAAACATCCACATGTTAGCTTGATAAAGAAATCTAAAAATCTGAAGCCATCATCTTAATTATTTTTTTTACAAGACATAAGAAATTGATATAGAAATGATAAAAAAGGTTATTAAGGAGCTCTCCGAACCATAAATGTACATCTACAACCTATAAATTCCTAAAACAAAAAAAAGTAGCAAAAGTTTTACCAGTGTATTACAGTGAATAGTTGTCAAAATATAAACCAGTTCCTTACTTCCACAATTCTCTAAAATCATATTAAAACGTATTCAACAGTAAATTGGTAAAATGTATAAAATAACAGAGCTAACATCTCAATATTGATGGCACTAATGGATATAACGGAAGAGATTATCAATGCAATTGATCATTAACAGTGTGCAGCTGCGGTGTTTATGGATCTAAAAATCATACGACACAATTATTAATAATATCTTGGCTAATTAGAACGGTGAGTAAATTATGAGGGTTGGTCTTAAACTGGGTAAGAAGCTACTTAACCAACAGGAAGCAATACATAAAGTTAAGCGAATACACGTTTTCAGATATATCATGCGGCGTTCCCCAGGGGATCGATACTGGGAGAAAAATTGTTCAATCTCTATTAAAAAAAAAAAAATTGGAAAGTTACAAAGGACTTAAAGTTAGTATTAATTGCACACAATATGACCACATTTTGTTTAGGAGAGAATTTACCGAAGCTAATACAAATAACAGAAGAAATTAATACATTAAAAAGATGGTTTGACAAAAACAAGACTAACTGTGAATGTTAGTAAAACTAAAATAATGCTATTTGGTAACAGTAGAAGAGAAAGTCCAACTTAAATACAGACATACAGTATGGTAAAAATTAAAAAGAAAACTAATTTCTACGTGTAATAATTATTAAATGAACCGGAAATCTCTTTTACAAAATACTTAACAAAAGTGGCAAGAAATACTTCAATAATAGTTAAAGCAAAATATGTTCTGGACAATAAGTCACTCCATATTTGTGACTGCTTGCTAGTGTTACCTTATCTACAAACTAATGCCATAACCATATTGGTGTCAAAACAAATAATTGTAATATCTAATAATATATTTCACTAATAATTACATTTTTTATAATTTGTGCCATTGAAAAAAAACCTGCCCACCTAAGCTGCACTTTGGACATCCCTACGTAACAATGATTACAACATGTAAAAAACTGTAGTTCACTAGGCGTTTAAGGCTTTTAAGTGCCGCTGTATACAGTACGGAACATTCCAGAGCTAAAGCTGCTTAACGTTTCACAAAAGTGGCTCGAAAAGTTTTTGAAAAAAGCGTTTCAAAACATACACAAACCACATGCTGGGTTTGCCAGCTTCATACATATTTTTCATCTGAGGATTATTCAACCTTTTAAATTACACAGTGATGGTATTTAAAACTTGATGTGCTCTAATGAGCTCAAAGAGACGTCTTGAAGGCTTGTTTACGCTTTACAAAGCATGCCTAGCAAGTTTACAAACTAACACCTGTGTAGTAATTGCACATTGCTGTTTGTAGACACATTGATATCTGTTGTTGGTACAGGTTTGCTTTGATGACCTGTTCTTGCTTGTTTGAAGTGTTTGGACTCAAATGAGTCTTATTTGCTCTGACAAGCTCAAACAACCTGATGCTGTCAAAATGACATATTTTTTTGGTAGTTAATTTCTTTGCCTATCCTGGATATTAAGTTACACTTTTCTCTGTTCTTTTCCTGTCACAATGATTTGTTTCTAGTTGACCTCTGTTCTTCTCTTTCAAACAGTAACAAAGGACTTTCTGTTGTTTTTGTTTCTCATTCTGTCATTTTTTTAAGGCGGCCTTCAGGACGCTAACACTCTTGGTTTTTCTTCCATAATTTCTGTTTGTAAGTAGCCACCTAACCTCCATCTCACGTTTAGTTTGCCATCTATTGTTGATTTCAACTTTTGTTTTAGTACCTTCCTGGTTTTCCTCCTGGTAATACAACGCTGATACTTAAGCGCGCTCTAAAGCCACTTTATTAGGTTTGCTAACAAATATTTGCATTTCATCTTTTGATAAAGATGTATCATGTCTGTGAGTATATTCATTAGTACAGTAGTACCTCAACTTACAAGCTGAATTGGTTGTGTGACTCAAATCATTGTCGCACATTGAAATTAATCGAATCAATGAATGAATAAATGTAATTGGTGTTTGGCCCATCCAAAAGAGCACAATTTTAACATGCAAGATGCCTTTTAAAAAGAAAAACAAACTTATAGATAAGAAATATTGTATCAAAACAATACATTAGAACATAGTACTGCACTAACAACTACAGTAGATTTATAAAGTAATGTAATAATAATGTACAGCATTTACCTTGGAGAGTGGACTTCTACGATATTGCTTTCCAGCTGCTTTTCCATCAAACACGCCATCAGCAGCTTCTTTGTATATTCATAGAAAAATACCTGCCGTTTGGATAAAAAATGTTAGTGTCCTTTGCTGGCATTATCGAATCATTGTGCTTCAGTGTGGTGCAGACCAGCAGTGCTACACTCAAACTGCTTCGTCAAGTTAGATAGCTACACGCTCAGTTACGTTTTGTTTTTGGGGTTTTTTGAGACGATGAATATCGTCCACACATTCTTGTCAGCACTGGTCTACACACTCACTTTCTTCCCGTACATGCTTGTAAAACCACATTTATGACAATTTCTAGCTACAAGCTAGTGTTAGTGTGTAAGAACAGATGTTTCGGTCGGAACTTCACTGTACCATTTGTTACGCCAACTATGATTAGGATGTTTGTAACAAAAAAAATGCTTGCAACTTAAGGCATATCAATTAGCGTAGAGTGACCTCTTATCTCAAAACAATGTTAAATGGGGCACTCACTAAGTTGAGGTACCACTGCACAAATAAGGATGACTGCAAGCTCTCCAAATTTGTTCGTGGGGTTGGTTATTTTTACCCAAAAAAGAACATTATCATTTTCAACTTCACTTCTGTACCAAATAGAGTGGCTGGTGAGCTTTTATTTGATGTCGGCAGGCATCTATGAGGATGATTGTGTAGATTAGGTTGATGTGGTTGGTTTTACATTTCTTTCAAAGGAATACATTGACATCATGACTCCAATACATATACAAAAGAATTACTAGAAATTACAAGACAAGGGCTTCAGTTTAAAAGAGATTTGCAACCTTTTTTTAGATGCACTACATTAGTACACAATGATGCGACTACCTGAAAGATGGACTGTGACTTCATTCATTCAATTCTCGCATCAAGCATTTTTTTTAATTGAATATACTACACAATCCATTATGTGAAACCTGACCGATTATTTAAAAAAATATATTTTTGTAGTTTTTTTTGTAGGTTAACTCGCAAGAAATGTCACTACTTTAAATGAATTGTGTCATTGTATTCCTTTTACTCAATTATCAGCTTGTGTGTGTGTTGCTGTGCCAGCTGTAAACATATAGAAGTGACACTGCTTCACATTAACAAGTGTCATTGATTAGAAATATGGCACTGTTATGCTTTCTGCTCAGCAGAAAAGGACACATAGGGGCAAGTAATCCATGTGAAAGTACATAGTGCTACTATTTTCATCTTGAACTTTATGTAAATGTATCTTTTGTTGTATACAGCAGTGGTCCACAACCACCGGGCCGCAGAAGAATTTTAAAATTTTAATTTTTTATTTATTTAAAAAAAAAATTTTTATTTTTATTTTTATTAAATCATCATACAAACAAGATACACTTAAAATTAGTGCACCAACCCAAAAACCTCACTTTTTCATGACAAAAACCTCCCTTTTTCATGACAAAAAAAAAAAAAGAATCCCCCCGCCAGGCCGCAGGACAAATTATCAAGCGTTGACCGGTCCACAGCTACAAAAAGGTTGGGGACCACTGGTATACAGGCAAGTATAACACATAGGCACGTATATTTTTTACAAAGGAAAACAAACACACAGTTTCAGTGGAGAACTCTGAATTAACTTTGTCTGCATTAAACTTGCACTTAAGCACACACACAAAGGCATATTTCAATGTTGTGTCTGTGTATCGCAATACACTATATACATTTACCAAACGACGAAAGCATTTAAAGGTCTTATTTGCGATTCACTAGTGTACTGTAGATAACTAACCTGATGTGCGTATTACAAACTCCCACGTTAAACCAACTATGCAAGTCATTATAGGGAAACTGTGAACCCTTTAGTTATCACAATCCATTATTAGATGCTGGTTAACCTCAAGTTAATTTAACATCACCTGCTGCCCCCAGTTTTTAGTTTTTTGGTTTTATCCTTGTGTTAAATAACTGTTAGGGATAAGTATATTTCACATTTGAACCAATATGGTACCAATTCCAGGTATCTGGGAATCGATATCTGTACTCACTTTTCGTTACTTTTGTGGCCCTGCTGGCCCCATTATGGACTGGCCTCTCACATTTTTAACTGTATCCACTCGGCATCCATTGCACCGATCACCCATGGGAGGATCCCTACATCTGCGGTCCCTTCCAAGGTTTCTTGTTGTTCCCATTGGTTTGAGTTGCCCTGATGTGGTATCTGAGGGATGCCGTTGTGGCTTGTGCAGCCCGTTGAGACATTTGTGATATAAGGCTGTATAAGTAAACTTTGATTGATTGATTGTACGCGTTTATGTTGTAATAAATGTAAATCCCTTAGATTATTCAATTTAAATAAAAAGTTAATGTTTTAAATCTGACTTAATGATAACTCTGCTTAAACTTCTGAGTCTTATTTGCAAGTATGCATTAATTAAAGTTTGTTCTTGGTGTGTTGATGTAATCAAGAAATAGTCTTTGCTAGGCTTATCTTTTGTTGAGCCCTCCAAAGGGTTTATACTGTAAATATTGTACGTAATACACTCCAGATGTTTCATTTAAGCTTGTGTCATAGTTGTAGTTTTCTGCATCCAATTTGGAAGCATTGAAACCGCCATGTAAAATCGCTAATGTTAATCAGTAGCATGTATATGGCATATCCAGTGTTGGTCAGCATCGAGCTTGCGGGAAGTGGAGCCTTACTTTTGAGCGCCTTCTGTCAGGCATGCTTGCTTTGTTGGAATGAAAAATCATAACATTAACATTAACTAAGTGCTTGAGCCGGTGCCAAGTCTGCAACAAAGGTATTAATTATAATACTTTTTGATTTTACGTGAACCAAAGTTGTTTAGGGCCACAACCTCCACATGGAGAGTCTCCTGACAAAGAGGAAGATGTGCTAACCACTATGCCACACAAATACCTATCCACAGGACTTTAACAATGTTATGCGCTGGGGTACTGCGATGAGACAGCTACTTTGTGTGCCTGAAATAACCTCACATGCTGTAACAAAGGGGCACTTACAGTAATTCACCTACTAATCTGTGTACAGAGTGATATAGTTGTGTCTGCGTGGTGGTGCCTAGATTAGTTAACCTTAACCTGAATAATCCAGGCTCATAACACGATGTGGTGTTTGTGTGTGGACTGATTAAAGGCTTTTAGTTCAAGAATAGGAAACTGTGTGCCACGGTGCTCAGACAGTCTGGAGAGTAAACAAGAATTCCATTTTCCTTCTAGAAGTTTGAGTTCGTTAAAATTCAAGCAGTACAATTTAGGTTGGAATTAAGACTACACCTTGGCACATGGCTGCTTAAAATTGGTCTAGCACTTCTAGGTGTGAAGTGATTAAAATAGTTTTCTCATCTGTCTACAGGTTCTGTACATGCTACATCAATAGCAGCTAGTCGTGTGGAGCAGGCGCTGTCTGAGGTGGCATCTTCCCTACAAAGCAGTGCACCCAAGCACGGACCCCTGCACCCATGGATGACACTGGCCCAGATTTGGCTCCATGCAGGTATTCCTATAATACTAAAGACATTAAAGTACAATTAATAACAATTACAACTGCAGCATAATTGCATTAAGATGTGTACAAAAGGTGAAACACACCCACTGTTAAAATACTAGTTTGTGTAAAAAATGAAGAAATCCAATTGAACATGTGTGGGACGACTTGGAGGGCGTAATGCACAATAAATTTCAAGTATTAGAATATTTCTGTAAGGAAGTGACGACAATTATTGTCAAGTCATTGCATTACTGTAATTAAAACAAAATGTGTGCCAACGATGTACTTTTCTCAGGGTGTGGACACTTATGGCACCAGCACTGTGTGTATATATAGAGCCTGAGTTACTAAGATCTAAATAAGAAGTGCTAAACAGCATCTGCAAACTATAAAATTGTGTGTAGTATAAGTGCTGGTGATCTACTAAGGCTGTGTACAATTGATAACAAGTGAAAAAGTGGTGCAAATCGCCCTATTTAAATGAGATTTTTGTGTGTATACTGGCTGTTACCATGGAGACACTCTTTTCCCTCCACAGTACCTGTGCTGTTTTGTTATGTTGTGGAATATGCAGCACACAGCACCTTTTCTTGGCAATATACTGAAAAGTGCGAACAAAACCTATTTTTAGCACAATGCAGGTGTGCTCTGGGAGGAGCTGCAATGTTGTGATGGAGTGTCTGGAATAATCCACAAAATTGTGGCTGTTATAATCGGCATAAATTCTGCATATTCATGTAGACCAGACACGCTAAATGGATTCAAGTCTCCATTTTGCTCATTTAAGAGACGCAACCCTCTGCGCACAAGTTTAGTATATTAGCTTTGCGTGTGCTATCAAGTTTGCACGTATTTTAACACAGGCAAACCTTTTAGTAGGTCTGTCAGAATTAGGCATGAACCATCAAGGGCGTCTGGATATTCAGAAAATATCTTCCGTTAGTCAATTAGCTTCAAAATTACATGACATCATGAGGGTGTTTCCCATTCTGACTGCAATCAAACTAAATAATTAGCAATGCCAAAAAAAACTTATGAAATTAAATTAAGTGTATCTGCCCACCCACACATACCGACAATACACCATAGCCATGAACTGACCAGCAGGGCCATTTTAGGTTTGATTTATGAAATGGTATAATGATGTCAGACACAATCATTTTATTTCTACATTAAGATATATACACTAAATTAATTACACACACATGGGTTGTTTATGTTATATCTCACCAGCCATATATTTCCTCTCACTGCTGGTCATTTCCAGCTCGCTAATATAGGTGATCTAATCAAACACAGCACATCAAACTCATTTCCTGTATCGGCAATCTTTTGATCTCGATAAAGGAAGAGTGAATTCAATTACACTCCCTCTGCCATTGTTTGCGGACAGACTATTTCCTTGTTCCTTGAATATGATGTAGGTTGGACGGGGTGGTGCCAATTTTTCCCCCCTAGAACAACCAGGAAGGTCACGTTGATGCCAATCAACTAGCAAGCATGAAAAAGTTAAAATGCCTTTTGCCACACCTGAAACAAACAGCAAGCATGTGAAATTTCTGCAACAACTCAGAAATCTGTGTTTTTAAACATTTATTTTCGTGTCAAAATATCACTTCTGTGTTTTTTAAATAAATTATCAATAAAAATATCATCTAGAAAATGTGAAAAATGGATTTAAAATTCTTTTAGCCACACCTGAGACCATACTTGCCAACCTTGAGACCTCCGAATTCTGGAAATTGGGGGGGGGGGGTGATGTGACGACAGGTTGTAGAGGACGTTAAAAGGCAGTGCCTTTAGGCACGCCCACAATATTGTTGTCCGGGTGGAAATCGGGAGAATGGTTGCCCCAGGAGATATTCGGGAGGGGCACTGAAATTCAGGAGTCTTCCGGGAAAATTGGGAGGGTTGGCAAGTATGCCTGAGACAAATAGCAAGCATGTAAAATTTCCAAGAGAACGCGGAAATTTGCATTTTTAAACATGTATTTTTGTGTCAAAATATTATTATTTTTTTTTTTTCTTTTTTTTATGAAACATCAATAAGTATACAATAAAAATACTGTCCAAACAAAATTTGTTGAACACTCGCCTCAACTGCAGGTACTCGCTGTTCCTCTTGCCGAAACACTGCAAGTAGAAAATGGTTGGTTGGATGGATGGATGGATTTTTAACAGATGTTACAACACCACAAGTATATTATCTTAAGGGGATGTGGTTATACGATAGAGTTTCCAAATGAGAAACGTTTTGTGTGTTGTTTGCATGCATGATATAGAATTTTACATTACATTTTCAATAACATTATTAGTAAATTATCCGCTAAAAAAAATTAACAATTCTGTGGTCCATTACTTGGGACACAAAAGTGTCAGCCAAAATAGGTTGGTAGATGACAATAAATCTAAGGGTATAAAATTTAGTGTAGAAATGTACCCGATTGCAGGACATTTTCAACATTTTCTTTAAGGGTATGTGTTGCAGCACTTTGTGCTAATAGAAATGGTTGCTTTTTTTTCTCAGTTTTCCCATTTTTTCTCAAAGGGTGCTCAGATCCTTAAAACTGAATTTATGACCTGTAAAATTATCAGGAATCACAAATAAATGAAAGATAATTGTAATTTTAAAGAATGATATTTCAGTGTGGCTTCTTCCTAAAACTTGTATGTGGACATCATAGAAAAAAGTACTTGGATTGGAGTTTTTTTGTTTCTATTTCCACCATTCAGTGACCATGTGATCAAACACTTTTATCCACATCGTGTGCAATCCTTTAACATTTTCCTTCCTGACTGCGTCTCTGACAGCTGAGGTTTACATCGGCATGTCGAAGCCTACTGAGGCGTCGGCCTGCACACAGGAAGCCGCCAATCTCTTCCCCACGTCCCATAATGTGCTGTTCATGAGGGGCCAGATAGCTGAGCTCAGGGGTAGCGTAGATGAAGCAAAACGCTGGTACGAAGAAGCCCTGTCCATCAACCCGACGCATGTCAAAACCATGCAGAGATTGGTAATCCACCTACACACACACACACACACAATTTGTGAGTTTGTCTTCCTTGTCTGTACAAGTGTGTCGTCTTTCTGCCTGAAGAGTCAGCAGGGCCTCATGTAATTAGCCTGAGTCCTATGAGACAGACTGATTAAACATCTCACATAATTGGGCTTTCTACCATTAAGGTACACTAAGTGCTGTTAGAATATTGCATCATTCACACAATGACGACGGTATACACTGCCATAAAAAAGGAAATAACTATCTTCTTCAGATTAAGATGACAGCATTGGGAGTAAGAGGGGGTTCAGATCAGTGTCTTGCTCATGGATACTTTGACAGGACTAAGGGGGTGTCAAACTAGTAACCTCCCAAATACCACTGTCCAATATTTTACCCTCTGAGCCAATTGTTGAATTAGGAGTTTGAACAATAACTTAGTAAAAGTTCACTTCGGTTTTAAACTGCAGCAGAAAAAAAATAAAGTTTTTGTTTGCATGAAGTAGTAACAGTAGATATGAATAAGTTGATAGGACACGCCCTTTTAAGCTGCATGCCTTCGGCGAGCCTAAGCTAGTAGGTACACATACACACAAACACATAAAGACAGAGACGGATGTAAAGACGGGCTTTTTTTGTTCTGAATTCCCCCTTACGACCAAAGATGGCAAAAGGCTAATAATCTTATAGTACATCAAGAAAGTAGCTAATAATCTTATAGTACGTCAAGAAAGTATTCACACCGCTTGACTTTTTCCGCATTTTGTTATGTTACTACCTTATTCCAAAATGGAATACGTTTATTTTTTTCCTCAAAATTAAATAACAATGGGAAACCTTTGTTGTTGCTTTTTTAGTGTTTGCAAATGTGCTAAAAATCACAACTGCCCAAAGATAGGTGTGCTAAGCTTGTGGCTTTGTATTCAAAAATATTTGAGCCTGTAATTGCTGCCAAAGGTGCAGCAACAAAGTGCTGAGCAAAGGCTGTGAATACTTATGTACATGTGATTTTTTTTAATAGTAATTGGGGTATACGTGTATAGCACTTTTCTACCATCAAGGTACTCAAAGTGCTTTGACACTATTTCCACATTCACCCATTCACACACACATTCACACACTGATGGTGGTATCTGCCATGCAAGGCCCTAACCACGACCCATTAGGAGAATGGTTGAAGTGTCTTGCTCAAGGACACAACAGACGTGATTAGGATTGCGGAAGCCGGCGATCAAACTAGGAACCCTCAGGTTGCTGGCACGGCCGCTTTACCAACCAAGCCACGCCGTACCCAAGATTCTTATTTATAATACATCAGCAAAATAAAAAAATCTTATTTATAATACATCAGCAAAATAAAAAACTTTCCATATTTTCATTATGGAATTGTCATTGTGTGTAGAATTTTTAGGACAAGAAATGGTTTGAATCCATTTCGGAATAAGTCTGCCAGTTTGTAACAAATCAAAATGCAGAAAAAGCCTTGTGAATACTTTCCGGATGCACTGAATGTTGTCTTGTGGTCTGTGGTGTGTTTAAAGTGATTTGTCCAGAGAAGTGGCTCCAAAATAGGTCTAAAATACTTAATGTCTCTGGGGAATGCCAACGTCTACTGAGTCATCTCTCTGTGAATTGTGACACCGTACAAAAAGTGGCCAATTAGAAAGATTATGTCTATCTTCACGCCGTCTCCATTATTCTTTCCACAGTATTTTCTTTTCTTTTTTAGTTTTTTCTTGTACACTATGTCCTCTTTTATATTGCCTGTTTGTCCGCTCATGGCTGTGTCTTGTCTTTTTCATATTTGTTAGATCACTCGGGGTGAGTAGTACTGTGAATTTTGGTATCAAAACAATACCAAGTAAATGCGGGACTAGAATTGTAGAAAAAAAAGTCACAATGTAACAAAGCTGTTCAATTCAATTTCCTTTATTTAACCAGGTAAAGACTCATTGAGATTAAAATCTCTTTTTCGAGAGCACCCTGATAAAAGAGGGCAGCACAAACAAAGTTACAATGATAATTACATCAAGACAAAACAACAGAACGACAGCAGTCATACCACAACAGGTAAAAATAATGCAAAACGATTAAGTAATAATTCAATTTAAAAGCGAGTACATTTCCCAAGAGAACGGGTTTCTTGATCTTTTAAAATGGACTTAAACTCCCCCAAAGTGATCAATTCTGGTAGCCTCAGATCTTAATGGATGTCATTCCATGACCAGGGAGCAGCATAACTGAATGCTTTTTTTCCAAGTTCTGTGTTGGCTCTAGGAACCAACATTCATTTAATTCTGAAATGTAAACAAAACTACTAAAATACCTACCATTACGCAAAAAATTGGGGGAAAAATACCATCAGTAATCAGGAGAGCAGGAAGGAGAGGGGCAAAGAGGGCCAGAGTGAGCAGCAGAGACAGACCGAGAGATGTGCTGTTTGCACTGAGAGTAGAAGGGACGCTGCCCTCCCATAAACTGTGTGGAAAATCAAGTTGTTTGCTAAATGTAAAGATTATATGCAACAAAAGTATCTATCCCACCATGCTAATATCAATCTGATACAATACCCACAATGGTATCGATACTGTTGATATTTAGATCAATACGCACACCCCTATAGATCATGTTTTTTTGTGCAAGATTTCGTCATGGAGGACTTAAGTAGTGGGACAGAGTCATTATGTGTGTGCTATGCTGTGTCGATATTGAAGTCACGAATGCCGATTGCATGCAACCTCTTTCCATCCTGTAGGCGCTAACAGATAAGGTTTTCACGTGACAAAACAAATCTCGCCTAACTCTCTGGACTCTGAGGCGGCATAGGTCGGTTGGTAGAGCGGCCGTGCCAGCAACTTGAGGGTTGCAGGTTCGATTACCGCTTCCGCCATCCTAGTCACTGCCGTTGTGTCCTTGGGCAAGACACTTTACCCACCTGCTTCCAGTGCCACCCACACTGGTTTAAATGTAACTTAGATAATGGGTTTCACTATGTAAAGCACTTTGAGTCACTAGAGAAAAGCGCTATATAAATATAATTCACTTCACTTAACTTCAAATTGTAACAATGTGTTCATTGGCTTATGCTTTATATGTTTATGCCTTGGTAGAGCTACTCATATAGTACAACATTAATTTCATGGAATGCAAAAAGATAGCCTGCTAATAAAGATAGCCTGCTAATATTTTTTGTGTCTTCTTCTTCTGTCCACAGGGTCTTATTCTCCATCAGCTGCAGCGCTATAGTTTGTCGGAAAAAGTGCTGAGGGATGCTGTGCAGGTGAACAGGTAGGCGTCTATGTACAATAATGCCTTCAATGTTCCATTATCATTTTTAGTATTGTACACTTTATTATATTTATTATTTTATCAGCAATGTTTCTGTTCCTTCATCGTGCTATTTGATTGTACTGTTTTTATTCTAACCAACCATGTGAAGCACTTTGTGAGCTATATAAATAAATCAAAAATTATGAATTGCACGAAAACTCATGTCATTTTCCCGTAAGGAAATACAATTAATATATTATTATGCATACACACACACACACACACACACATATATATCAACATACATTTTTTATAGAGAATAATGAAAGTTTTACGTGCAGAAAATTGTGTGAAATGCATAGAAATGAGTCGAAGATGCCGAGTGAGGAGGGGAAGGGCAAGCCTCATAGACCTCACTAT
>NC_084613.1:61211282-61271282 GCF_033978795.1 Nerophis ophidion | reverse complement strand
AAGCTCTACATAAAACAAGAATGGGAAAGAATTCCACTTTCAAAGCTTCAACAATTAGTTTCCTCAGTTCCCAAACGTTTATTGAGTGTTGTTAAAAGAAAAGGTGATGTCATCATCATCAGCGATCACTCGAAGCGAGTATGATAGTCCTCCTGTTGGTGGGTCTGGTCATCTGTGGGTCCTCAGGTGGCTGTAGAGGCCGATCCGTGATCCGTAGACTATTGCAGTGGGGGCATGTGTGGGTGATTGTCGTGGTGGTGGTGGTTGTGGTCTGAGGAGCTTTTTTGGTAGTGGATCTCTCCTTTCTTTGTTGCCTCTTGGTTTCCGCGGCACGGTGGAGGTCCTTTTCTAATTGTGCAGTGCCTTCATGGACCATCCTTCTCCACAAAACCCTCTGGTGGGCAGCCTCCTCCCAGGTGTTGAGGTTGAAGCAGCATTTCCTCAGGTTGAGTTGATCTTTATACCGCTTCTTCTGCCCTCCTTGGGTGCGTCGTCCTTCCACCAGTTGTCCGTACAACATTTGTTTTGGAAGGCGATTGTCTGGCATGCGTATTACATGGCCTGTCCATCGCAGCTGGTGCCGAATGACGGTTGTGGTGATGCTGGGCATGTTAGCTTCCTTCAGAACACTAATGTTGGTGCTCCTATCTTCCCAGCTGATCCTGAGGATCTAGCGCAGACATCGCTGATGGTACTGCTCCAGAGCCTTCAGGTGTCTGCTGTAGGTGGTCCAGCTATCAGCCCCGTAGAGCAGAGTGGACAGAACTACAGCTTGATAAACAGTAAGCTTGACGTTGGTCTGGATGACCCGGTTCTCAAAAACTCTTTTCCTGAGCTTAGCAAAAGCTGCGCTGGCACAACCTATGCGGTGGTGGATCTCTGCATCGATGACAGCTCTCGTTGAAAGAAAACTGCCAAGATAAGCGAAATGCTCCACGTTTTCCAAGATGTTGTTGTCCACATAAATTGTGGGGGGTCAGGAGGGTATGTCAGGGGCTGGTTGGTACAGGATCTGAGTCTTCTTTATGTTAATGTCAAGTCCCAGGAGTCGGTACGCTCTGGCAAAAGCATCCATGATGTTCTGGAGGTCCAACTCAGAATGAGCAACTGGAGCATTGTCATCTGCGTACTGAAACTCTGTAATGGAGGATGTAAGCACCTTGCTTTTTGCCTTGAACCTACTCAGGTTGAAGAGCCCGCCATCTGTCCTGTATATGAACTGGACTCCCTTAGGTAGGTTTTGACTGGTGGGGTGAAGTATGGCTGAGATGAAGATGGCAAACAGGGTTGGTGCGATGATTCAGCCCTGCTTGACACCAGTGTCAACTTTGAAGGGAGCCGTTTCAGAGCAGCCATTTCCAACTAAAGTTGCAGTCATGTCGTCGTGCAACACAGGCAAGATCTTCAGATACTTGTCTGGGCATCCGATTTTGGAGACAGTGATGAACATGCCCTTTCCCAACTACTATGGCACATGTTGCAGCTATGAAATTCTAAGTTAATTTTTAATTTGTAAAAAAAAAAAATAAAGTTTATGAGTTTGAACATCAAATATCTTGTCTTTGTAGTGCATTCAATTGAATATGGGTTGAAAAGGATTTGCAAATTGTATTTGGTTTGTATTTACATCCAACACAATTTCCCAATTCATATGGAAACAGGGTTTGTATATATATATATATATATATATATATATATATATATATATATATATATATATACACACACACACAGGTGCTGTTCATATTATTAGAATATCATGAGAAAGTTGATTTATTTCAGTAATTATATTCAGAACGTGAAACTTACATATTATATCAATTCATTACACACATAGTGATATATTTGAAATGTTTTTCTTTAAATTTTGATGATTAGTACTGACAATTACTGAAAATCCCAAATTCAGTATCTCAGAAAATTAGAATATTAGTTACGACTTGTACCAAAATAGTTTTTAGAAATGTGGGCCAACTGAAAAGTATGAACATGGAAAGTTTCAGCATGTACTGCAATCAATACTTAGTTGCAGCTCCTTTTGCCTGAATTGCTGCAGCAATACGGCGTGGCATGGAGTCCACCAGTCTGTTGCACTCCTCAGGTGTTATGAGAGCCCAGGTTGCTTTAATAGTGGCCTTCAGCTCTTCAGCATTGTTGGGTCTGGCATCTCGCATCATCCGCTTCACAATACCCCATAGGTTTTCTATGGGGTTAAGGTCAGGTGAGTTTGCAAGCCAATCAAGAACAGGGATACCATGGTCCTTAAACCAGGTACTGGTAGATTTGGCACTGTGTGCAGGTGCCAAGTCATGTTGGAAAATGAAATCTTGACCTCCATAAAATTGGTCCGCGGCAGGCAGCATAAAGTGTTCTAAAACTTCCTGGTAGACTGCTGCATTGACCCTAGACCTCAGGAAACACAGTGGAACAACACCAGCAGATGACATGGCACCCCAGACCATTACCGATTGTGGAAATTTGACACTGGACTTCAGGCAACATGGATTCTGTGCCTCTCCTGTCTTCCTCCAGACTCTGGGACCTCGATTTCCAAAGGAGATACAAAATTTACTTTCATCTGAAAACATAACTTTGGACCACTCAGTAGCAGTCCAGTCCTTTTTGTCTTGAGCCCAGGCGAGACGCTTTTGACGTTGTCTCTTATTCAAGAGTGGCTTTACTCAAGGAAAGCGACAGCTGAAGCCCATATCTTGCATACGTCGGTGCGTGGTGGTTTTTGAAGCACTGACTTCAGCTGCAGTAAACTCTTTGTGGATCTCCCCCACATTTTTTAATCGGTTTTGTTTGACCATCCTCTCCAGGGCACGGTAATCCCTCTTGCTTGTACACTTTTTTCTACCACATATTTGTCTTCCCTTCGCCTCTCTATTAATGTGCTTGGACATAGAGCTCTGGGAACATCCAACCTCTTTGGCAATGACCTTTTGTGTCTTGCCCTCCTTCTTTAAAGTATCAATGGTCATCTTTTGGACAGTTGTCAAGTCAGCAGTCTTCCCCATGATTGTGTGTCATACAGAATCAAAACGAGAGACCATTTAAAGGCTTTTCCAGGTGTTTTGAGTTAGTTAGCTAATTAGAGTGTGGCACCAGGTGTCTTCATTATCTGACCTTTTCACCATATTCTAATTTTCTGAGGTGTTGAATTTAGGGTTTTCATTGGTTGTCAGCTATAATCATCTCCTTTTTGGCAAAAAACACTTGAAATGTATCAGTCTGTTTGGAATGAATGTATACATTCTACAAGTTTGACTTTCTAAATGGAATTAATTAAATCAACTTTTTCATGATATTCTAATAATATGACCAACACTTGTATATATATATATATATATATATATGTATATATATATATATATATATATATATATATGTATATATATATATATATATATATATATATATATATATATATTAGGGCTGCGGATCTTTGGGTGTCCCACGATTTGATTCAGTATGGATTCTTGGGGTCACGATTCGATAATATATTGATTTTTTCGATTCAAAAACGATATTTTTCCGATTCAAAATGACTGTATTCATTCAATACATAGGATTTCAGCAGGATCTACCCCAGTCTGCTGTCATGCTAGCAGAGTAGATTTTTTTCAAAAAGCTTTTATAATTGTAAAGGACAATGTTTTATCAACTGATTGCAATAATGTCAATTTGTTTTAACTATTAAACGAACCAAAAATATAACTTATTTTATCTTTGTGAAAACATTGGACACAGTGTGTTGTCAAGCTTATGAGATGCGATGCAAGTGTAAGCCACTGTGACACTATTGTTCTTTTTTTTTTATAAATGTCTAATGATACTGTCAATGAGGGATTTAATCACTGCTATGCTGAAATTATAACTAATATTGATACTTTTGGTTTGTTCTGTGTTGTGTTTGTGTCTCCTCTCAATTGCTCTGTTTATTGCAGTTCTGAGTGTTGCTGGGTCAGGTTTGGTTTTGGAATTGGATTGCATTGTTATGATATTGCTGTGTAGTGGTTTGTTGGATTGATAAAAATAAAAAAAATTGATAGAAAAAAAAAAGAGAATCGATTCTGAATCGCACAATGTATTCGAATCGATTTTTCCCCACACCCCTAATATATATATATATATATATATATATATATATACATACATACATATATGCACACACATACATACATAAACACATACATACATATATGAATCCAACATCCCACACTCTTCTAAAGCTATTACTTGTAATCTTTCTTATGGAGTTGTAAGGGCGTTGAGGTTCTTATGCATGACCGTGTATGTGGGAAGTCTTTTTGTTGGCATTAAAACAAAAAAAAAAGTCCTTAATGTGAAAAATTGTACATGTCTTGTTTTCCGATGCACAAATTCCTCGTTTCTCAGTCAGCCTCTCTCTTCCTCACTCTTGGGTTTCTATTATCGTCTTGCAAACTCCTCTCATGCACTCCCACAGATTTCTTCTCCCCGCTTTCACACAACCCATGCATGGTTCTGTTGCATAGCAACAGCTCATAAGGCAGACATCCCAGTGATTAATGCTAGTGTCTTCTCATTTGAGGCAACAACCAAAATGTACACTTCTTTAGACTTCATGTTGACAAAAATACAACACTAAGTGATAAAAATGTATAATAGTAAGTCCTTTTTGTATTTCAAAAACGTTCATTTGCACAATCCAACATGTCTGAAAGGGAGTAGGAAGCGATATAATTATATCCCTGTATCCATGTTACTGATGATTTATTTACGCTACGGGTCGCACAGTGGTAGAACAGGAGTTAATGCCTCACAATACTACGGCCTTGGATTCAATCCCCGGGCTCTGACTGCATAGGTTCCTCCCTCCTCTAAAGACATGCACTTGGGGATAGGTTGATCAGAAACACTAAATTGACCCTCATCTTTGTGTGCATCTTCTCTGTGTTGGCCCTGTGATGAGGTGGCGATTTGTCCAGGGTGTACACCACCTTCAGTGACGTGCGGTGAACTAAACAACAGGTGAGGCATGCATACTTTTTCTTTTTTACTTAAATTCATATGTGCAGCTCTAGTCATTGTTAATTTAGGTTGCACATTAGAATAACAGGAAAAAAAGGGGAGTTATTTGCTTTCATAAAAATGTTATCATAATATGATGATATGATAAATGGGTCCAAAAACTATTTGATAAAGTTGTTATTTAATACTTTTTGGTCCCATTTGCTTTTAACAAAATAATTCAACTATTGTGAGAGTAATTTACCTTTCTGTATTTGTATCTGAAGCAGCAATAGCTATCCTCCATGAAAACGTGCTTTGTATTGTCGCATTCATTTTGTCTTAAAGTCCAGTTTAGAGAAGTACTTTGTATGATCACATTAATTTTTTCTTAAAGTCAAGTTTAGAGAAGTATTTAATCTTGGATACAGTATATAATCCTCCATATTGGCAGAAACATTCATTTAATTCAATTTCATTCCAATAAATTAAACAATATTTTTGCATCTGACGAAAAAACACCCACAAACGCTGGCTTACTCTAATAAAAATGCTATGTTTGTTATAAATACAGTTAAAAAAAAAAAAAGAAAATAAAAAAATGCTGGCTTCCGCTGGAGACCTGTCTGCTAGCTTGAGCGCCCCCACTTCTCCCAGTGTGGCGAGTAAGAATACTGCTGAGGCATTGAACTGCAAGTTGACCATGTATCGCCCCCTACCTTGAGGCAGAGGTACATGCTGCCTCATGGCCTGCCTTTTCCACATGGCAACAAGCATGCGCACCCTCGCACGCACACGCCCAATACACAGTGTGTGCAGCCGTGCAGGCACCGCCTGTGTCTGCCTCACTTCTCATCTGCTGCATTGTTTTGATCAGGAAACATGGAATTTCTGCGATTTTGACCATGAAAACTATCAAAATATACAGGGACCACACCAAAATCACATAGAAAGCATAAACCAAAAGAGAAATATTAAAACGTATTTTATTACTTCGTTTTTGAACATCTCATGGTTGAGCCACCTGGTGGCAGGTAAGGCACTGCCTCACTTGCCTCCCCTGACTGCACGTCACTGCCCACCTTTCGCCCGAGTGCAGCTGGGAGAGGCTCCAGCACCCACCGCGACCCCGAAGCGATAGGAAAATGGATGGATGGGTGTTTAAAATGAGACTATAGTCCTGTATTTTATTTTCTAATAAAAGAAAGAAAGTGCACCAATAACCTACTTACAGTTTTCAATCTAACAAAGATTATCAAGTAGATAAACTTTAGGATTAGGTCAGGCTGATTAGAAAAGTAGGCTATAATCAAATACACTGCATAAGAAGGGACTCATAAATAACCGGTTAACATTTTTTTTACATAATATAATTAACATAATAATAATGAATGTATCTTAAATGAATCGTCAATAAAATTGAAGTGAAAATGAAAATTCAGCTTCACCAGTGTATTCATAATTTTGGCGCTCAAACTTCTCTACAACTTTCGAAATTCCAGAACTTTTCTGTTTGATATTGTCATTACTGCTTACTGCTGGAAAAGTGTATTACAAAAGAGTACCGCTGTGGCCAAGACAGAGCCCAGCTGAGAAACAGATTTTTGGTGGTTCTCAAGGGGGAGCTTGCAGCCCAACAATGGGCCCGGGGGCCCTATGGTTAAGAAGCATTGTCATGAAGGAAGTTATCTGTTGCAAGTTGTTGGTTGACTTAATTACATCAGACTTCCTCCTTCTTTGTATTCTTCCCATTGTCAACATGATGTAATTCTAATATTCGTCTCAGACTTCAAATACTTACTGCAGTTTTTTGTCAAACATCCCGACCAATGAGAGAATAGCCAAAATGAGAGTTGAGTTTATGACTTTTTATTGGAAAAACAAAATGTAAAGACTAGCATGTACAACTTGGAATGCAGATCAACTGAACTAAACAGAACAGTTGGACTGGGCCGGGCCTCACCAGCACCCCCCTCCCCCACCCTCAAACACACACACACGCGCACACATACACACACACGCTAGAAACATCGCAAAGCACCGGCCCTGTCCCTACGTAACCCCCACAGAAGTGATACGTACACATCAGAGCCAATATAATGTACCCCAACATGCTTCAGTGAGGATTTTATTCCATACAAGTTCAACTGAATCTTACACAATGTCTCTGCTGAGACCTGCTGACCTCACCCCAGAAATCGCACACCTGGAAAAGCCTTGGAGACGTGAGGACAAGCCCACTTCCTGCCACACCGAAGTTAAGGTAAACACACAAAAGGGTATAAAGCAAATCTCCCGCCATGCCAGAAACAAAGTCTAATATGAAGTCGTATTTATGCTGTCAAAAATGTTTTGATGCACATCGCCTCGCTCTCACGCCCATGTGGCAACTAAGCCCCTCCTAATTCCTGCCACAGGCATCCAATAATTGACAGTAACTAGTCCGAAGCTGCATGCATGAAGAACAGAAAGAGAGGAAACAGGAAGTGGTAGAAGAAAGGCGACTGGCCACCCTGTAAAAGGTGGAACCAGGAACCAGGAAGCAGCAGCCAGCTGCAGAGACACCACTCGGCTAAGAATGTGAGATCTGATTGGACAGCTCCCCACTGGGCGGCGGGAATACAAGCCAGTACATGCATTCGTTTAATTTTTTTGTCTTTTTCTTTTTACCTTTTGAGCTTGTTTATACGGACAGATTTTTTCCAACATTCAGTTTAAGTTGTCTATACAGAACAGTATGAATACATTTAGATTTTTGCAATAAGAGGTAAGTGAAACATTTGACTGATTCTTGGTCTTATGTGAACTCAGTTCATTTGCAAGTCATCATCTGAACAAATTCTGTGGAAAGGTGGGGGTTGGGAGGTGGGGGAGAAAAGACATCATTAGACTTGTCAGGAAAGTCAATCAAAGACAAGACGTCGGGATCATTCTGTACCTTCATAGTTGACCTGACCATCTCCGTCAATGTCTGCTTCTCTGATCATCTCGTCCACTTCCTCGTCTGTCAGCTTTTCGCCCAGATTAGTCATCACATGGCGCAGCTCTGCAGCACTAATGAAACCATTGCCATCCTACAAAACACACCACAATTCAGTCTGCAAAACCAAATTCAACTAGAAAATACATTAACTTACAATGATCTAGTTCAAGGGTGTCAAACTCAGTTTTTTAGTGAGAGCCACATTGCAGTTATGGCTGCCTTTAGAGGGCAGTAAATATTTATGAATATTAGGGATGTAACAGTCTCATAGATACCGCTGTAATTCGGTTTTAAAGTCTTCACAATAATGCCTTGACGTGTGACGCTATCAAACGAAAACTTGGTGAGTGTAGTTTTCTGGCGCTTAAGCATTGGCCGGGTCTGAAAATAAACTAAATCTCCCAGCGCGGGAAAGGCAAAGTGGGGGTGGGGAACGCCGTAAGCAAGAAGTGAAGTGTGTTCGTACTCATAGTAGTTATGGACAGATTCGATGCAAAAAAAACCCCAAATTCCTCTAATCTGAGTTATGTTGCCAACAAACAGAAAAAACAAACCACTTTAGAGGACAGTGTTTCTCATACAGTAAAAGTTTAAGTTGACACTAAACTGTACATTATTGTTTAACACTGAATGTTTACATTGTCACTTTTTCTTTATTTTTATATTTGCTTAAAACAGTAGATGTTCCTGCACAATTATTTGCACTTAAAGCTAAATATTTGCAGTAAAACATGAATTACAACATTTGAGCATTTTATTTGTGTTCAATTATAGTGTGTAATCCTAAACATTTCGACCACTTCATTTTAAACACAATGGCAATTTTACCAAGTCTTTTTTTTTTTGACATACACCACAATATTTACATGCCTTAATTGTTTCCAAACGGTGCCTGTAACACCGCAGTGAAATGGCTGATCAAACATAACTGAACACTTAATACTGTAATAATTTTCATACCGTGAGATTCATATAGTTATGAATATATAATGAATACAAATGTATCTTCGCCTCGTTACAGAATTTGCATAGCCAATTGTGTTGCATTATATTTTTGACCAACAGGCGGATGGATAACTTGCTTTGAAATCGTAAGTCAACTTGACAAGCAGATATTTATCCATCCATCCAGCCATTTTCTACCGCTTATCCCCTTTGGGTACCGTGCTGCCGCAGATATTTATGTATAACCAAAAAGGATCTTGGACTATCTTGTTGCATGCATAGAAACTAATAAAGTTTAGAATATACACAGTAGTAGGGATGATACTTGAAACCGGTTTTCCCGGTTGTTCGATAAGAAAAGAACCGAGTCCTCGGACTCGAACCCCTTTTTGATAACCGGTACCCGTTATCGAGACCACTATAGTAAAGAAAAAGAGTTGGTTCTTTATTCGAATCCGTCCCGACCAGAAATGCTCCGTGAAACATCACAAGAAACGACGTCACGTAGCTCAGTCATTAGGCGCAGAGCGAAAGCAGGAAAACAACGGACGGGAAAAAGCGCTCCAAGGTCTAATAAAGTTCAAAACAAAAGACATAATCCAATGAATAACTTTACTGAGAGATTTGAGCAGGGTACAAACACATGACCAACACTTTTACGACCAACCGGAAACATAGCAACCAGGCTAACAACGCACCTCCTTTACGGCAGCTGTCTCAACGTTCTTAAAGCAACCGTAGCACATACATATATATACAACATATCCCCCCTTTTTAACTTTTGTTTTTCTTTCCTTGTAAACAAAGCAAAACCACACTGTATATGTGTTGTCAGTCTAATTATAAATAATGCAGCCGAGGCGTGTTGGCTGAGTTCTTGACGTTTACTGCCGGGTGACGACATGCAACAACACTTTTCGGGGCTACCACGCATGCTCGTCACTTCCGTTGTATGCTGGGTAGTGTAGTTGTTATATCCCCTAGCTCATAAAGAAATAATGTTAACTCAATAAAGTGAATTTCTCTTTTTAGCTTTAACTTTTCATATTTTAGCATTGTAACCACATTTGCAAACAACTTTTCTCTTCATAGAATTTTCTTTCAATGAAGAAATGAAGTGCAAAAATGTCAAAGCATCATAACAAACAGTTATGTCAAATAGTAGCAGAAGTGGACTTTTTGGAGAGCTGTATTATTTTCAGTTTTGTGCCCAAGGGACTGATTTTATTTAACACTATATTATTATTCATACACCTATAGTGATCACAGAGACAGGTTGTTTTTCTGTTACTGTATATATTTGTTTTTCTGAAAAAACCCAAATAATATACTTTGGGTAACAACAGTCAATATTTTTATTTATTTTGTTTTTTTTAGGGGGTTAACAGGCAATATTTATTAGATTTTATTTTTTTCTTATATAATAAAAGTGAGCTTTTGTTAAACCAAATATTGTTTTTTTTTTATACATGTACAACAACCTATCTGGACTCGATAAGAGAATCGGTTCAATAAGAGGATTCGATAATAGGCTCAAAGTTGATAATTTCTTATCAAACATCATCCCTACACAGTAGCAGTGGGGGGGAGGGGGGGAAGATTCAAATCCAAATCGCGATTTTTATTTACAGTATTCCGATTATAAATCGATTCATAATTTGAGAATTATTTTTTTAAAGAATCAATATTTGGATTAAAAAACATTGAACAACTGTTATCGATAACATAATTAATACTGACACTTCTATAAATTTGTTTTACTTTAATCTTAGAATGTTATTTGCATGTATTCTCAATTCCTTTGTAAATTTATATCCTAAATATTGCAAAACTGGGATTAAGTTGGAGTTCCTACATTTTCTTTTAATACCGTATTTTCCCAGACTATAAATTGCTACTTTGTTTCCCCATGCTTTGAACCCTGCGGTTAATCTACGGATTTTTCAAAATTATGGAATAGATTAAGCAAAAATAGATAAATTTACTAATATGATCCTCTTAAAGAAACTGTTCCAACTCAAAGTGTTTGCAAAGTACAAGGAAGAAGAATCCTGATAAACATCTTGAACCTTATCAAAAACGAGTACATCTCATTTATCTCAAAGCATAAAGACATCAATGACTTTTCTGGTATATATTAGACTTCCTGTGATGAGGTGGCGACTTGTCAAGGGTGTACACCGCCTTCCGCCCGATTGAAGCTGAGATAGGCACCAGCGCCCCCCGCAACCCCAAAGGGAATAAACGGTAGAAAATGGATGGATGGATGGATATTAGTCTTCGACAAAGACTTAGACAAACTTTAATGATCCACAAGGGAAATTGTTCTACACAGTACCTCAGTTAGAAAGGATGAAAAGTGTAAGGATGGAAAGGACAATGCAGGTATAAAATAGACTAAAAATGTACCGTAGTAGCAATATAAAACATAACAATTCTGTGGCTTATAGTCCGCTGCGGCTAATTAGGGGGTACAATATATAGAGCGGAGCGGTTTAAAGTCTGGAAGATACGGTAGATTAACTTTGTGATTTTTGTAAATACATTTTCAAAAATATGTTTTTAGGTCCAAAATGTGCCTGTAAGTCATATGTCAACAGCCAAGAGGAGCTTCTGTACCCTGTATTGAAAAGGTTTTATTATAGTTTATTTACACATTTATATATTACGAAAATTATTTTGAATTGAGAATCGAATCATCTTCCAAAGAATCGTGGTGTCTAAAGATTCCCACTTCCAATAAGTAGCATTTCTTTCTATCAAAAATTAAAAAAACAAATACATTTAGCCAGAATGTATTTTATTGACGCACATTTCTGGTCTTTGGCAGCCCACATATGGCCCACAGGCTTTGAGTTTGACACTAGTGATCTAGTTTGTTCCTTTACATAGGAAGAAGGCAGACTTAAGAGGTACCCACCTTATCAAAGACCCTGAAAGCCTCCCTAATCTCCTCCTCACTGTCCGTGTCTTTCATCTTCCTGGCCATCATTGTTAAGAACTCCGGAAAGTCAATAGTCCCGTTGCCTTGGTAAAAAAATACAAAATCCCACATGACTTACAGAAGAAAAAGTTGAAATTATGAAAAGAAGCCAGCGTACCGTCAGCGTCCACCTCATTGATCATGTCCTGGAGTTCGGCCTCAGTTGGATTCTGACCCAGGGATCTCATGACGGTGCCCAGTTCCTTTGTGGTGATGGTGCCATCGCCGTCCTTGTCGAAAAGAGAGAAAGCCTCCTTGAACTCTGCACAGATGCCAGGGAAGATTGAGAAAAATGGTTAAAAACATACATTTAAAAATTATTAGTGCATTTAAATGAATTTATAAAGTGCCCTCTTACCAGCAATCTGCTCTTCTGTTAATTGATCAGCCTAAATAAAACACAGCAGCAACAAGAGTTAGAAATATAAATATGTATTTTCTTATCAAGAGAACCAGCACATACTTTCATCTTTGTTTTACTTTCAACATTTCTGGCACTGACATGAATGAACATTGATAGCGTAAAACATTTTAACAGTGTACTCTAGCTTCAGTGGGCGTTAACACAAGACGCTCCAAGCTCTAACAAAAATACAAAAACAGTGTCATTTTGAACGTTGGTTTACTGGTTTGGACACAAAAACACAAATATTTGTACATGGCTCTCAGAGTGGAAGTGAAAGAAACAGCTTTCCATGTTAAAGAAATAGGGACAAAAATGATAGGAAACCCGGTGTTCTAAGTAGTGTTTGCCCTTGGAATGCTGGAATGTGAGCAGAAACATTAACCCATACATGCAAAAGGTGGAGATCCTTAAACATTTAGAAGTCATTTATCTAGCGTTGGGCGATGTATCGATCTACTCGATGTATAGCGGGTATGTCTCTGCGATAAAAAAATTGACTATATCGTGATATTCGAGTATACGTTCTCACGCAGTTGCTCCTCCCACTCATTCCTGTCTCTCCTTCTCAAAGACAGCAAGCGCACCTTGTTACACACGTTGCATACCGTCACGTCATACGTCATGCAACATACGCCCTCGCGGAGTAGAGAGGCAGCAGCTGAGTAACGTTAGCTGTGGTGCAGGTGGTAATACGAGAGAAAGAAGGTGCAAATCTGGTAACAAATGAAGCAAGAATTAAGTCCGAAGAAAAACAGCAGAGGGTCCATCGTCTGGTAGTGGTTTGGCTTCAAGTGGGAATATGTCGAACAAACAACCGTAATTTGTCAAGTCTGGGGCAAAAGCGTTGCTGCCAAAAGTAGCATTACCGCTAATATGTAGCATCATTTGAAAAGTCAACATCTCCATTCGGTGCCCCACCAACAAAATGCCGAGGCAAACATTTCCAGATAAACGCAGTATCAAAAAAAAAAAGAGTCAACAACAAAATGAGATAATGTCCACAGTGACCTACCACATAGCAAAGGACGAAGACTATTTGATTTCCTATTATGCAGCTCATTTTTATTTGACAATTATTAAAATATTGTGTGTGACATGCACAAAAGTGCACTTTGTTTGTTTTAAACGATTGTATTGGCGTTTTGTACAAAAGGTGCACTTTAATTTAGTGTTTTGATATGTCATCTTAGTGACATCATGCACAAAAGTGCACTAATAGCTTGTTTTAAAATGTCTCTGACAATCTTGCACTTTGTTTTGAAATGACATGAATGTTTGTGCCACTGCTTAATAACTGTTTAATAAATGCAGTTTTTGTCAAATGACTTAGCTGTGATTTCCTTCTCCGTATGAAAGTTTAAAATGAGCATATATTAATGCAGTATGAACATGAATGTTTTAATATAGACACATAATAATCATACTGGTGTGATTATATGCATCAAGTGTTAATTCAAGGCTAAGGCAAAATAGAGATATAGATCGTGTATCGAGATATGGCTTAAAAAATAGAGATATTAAAAAAGGCCATATCGCTAGGCCTAGCATTTATCCATGACTTCAGTGGCAGCACCCTGTTTAGAAACAGGTTAAAAATTTATGAAATCGAATATGGATCGATATCTTAAATTGTGCAATATGAATTCCCCCCATGGTGAAAATAAATAAATCGGGGGCGTTCAAAGTGTTGCCTATTGACAAGAGTGTCTCTAACCAGTGTTTTTCTCAAGCCCGATTAAACTTGAGTTGCACACTTATGGAGATTTTCTGCACGTAATGTAATGACTTCCTGGGCTTTTGGTAGAGGATCTCTTATCACCTGTTCGCCGAATACTTTCGTGACCCATTACAGTATTTGATTAATAAATGCATGACGCAATATAAACCTCTTTCAATATGTACCTCTACTTGCTCAACATAGCGATAAAGTTTCTAGTAGCAAGAGTGAACCGGAAGAGTCAAATCTGCACGTGTGAGAGGCTTCAATATATGACAGCAACCAACTTCTATGGCACTGACCCAGTACTCCCGCAAAAACAATTAACGGGTTGTCAAAGAAAGTGTTTTTTTGGTATTCTACTTGCTACTAGCAAAAAGCAGGTATCAATGTATTTTTTGCATGTTAGTATCAACGTATCGACACTTTTGACAACACCATACAGAACAGATACAAAAAAGGCAGACAAAATGTAAAATAAATTCTGCAGAGTCAAATTACATAAAAAACAACTAGTACAGTTTTCATTTTCCTTGGAGTAAGAATTTGTGCCCAACCTTTAATCCATCAAAGCAAATATCTGTGAGGTCCGACACCAGCTTCAGTGCTCTCGGTTCAATCCTTTTTTTTACGGCACCAACTTTCCCAATTCCACCTTGTCGTCCATCCAACCGTAACCCCCCGCCTTTATGCTGCTTCGGATCCCCACTTCTTCCTCCTTTGTTGCCAAGACCATCCAGCTCTCCTCGCACCACCACCAAGCTCTGTGCCAGGCACTCAGTCCGCTTGTTGGACTGGACCACCTGCTTTTTAACTTCCGCTAGCTCGGCTTTGGTTGCCGTTAGGCTGTTCCTCAAGTCCTGCATCTCTCTAACCAAGCTGTCCATTCGACTGGACGAGCAGTCCATGAGCATTTGGAGGAAAGCTCTGTAGCTTCTTTCCTGTTGCTGGAAAAGTTCCTTGTAGAAGTGTTGTTGTTCATCCAAGAGGTCACAGACAGTAGACATACTCAACAGTTCATCCCCTATTGGGTACAGAGTGACCATTTTGGGAAACATTGTTAAAACAGCCAAAGGCAAGATTTAGTTTAAGTGAAAAAATAATATCTAGAGTCAGACTATCACTCACTCCAAACAAGACAAAACATCTGTTTGAGTAGAACAATTCACAATGATTCTCTAAATAAGTAATCAGTTCAACAAAGACAATGGTGGTAATAACATATACTTGCAATACTTGAGTTGAAATCCTTCAAGAGAGCACTTAGCTGACAGATTAAACAATTTCTCCAGCTCCATCCATCCTGCTCATAAGGTGTTCATCCAAACTACAGAATGCTTTCTGTTCTTGCGTTGAGGGGAAATGACCAAACATTGTCCTTGTGGGTTGTAATAGAGTGGGAGGGAACTTCCTCTCTATGTGTGTGTGTGTGTGTGTGTGTGTATAATGTTGACAGTGAAAAGCTTTTAATTGCCCGGGCAGATTATTACCCAGTTGAAAACCCCCATTCCAGTAATATTCTAACAATTTTGAATGCATGTGTGTGGGACAGTCATTTCAACACAGACCCCCAGAATGTGATGAAACCCCAATTTAGCGAGTAATCATGTCCAGACTAGGGGCAGGTCACAGAGGTCTTGCGTATCAATGTGTGTTAATCTATGCCTCGTCTAACAGCTACAGTTCCATCTCCTGGAGAGGATCAGTTAGCCGGTAATCCGAGTTGCCAGACTGTATTATAGGTCACAACTAACAAGCCCCTCCTCAAGGAAACTCAACACAGGGGCGCATACTATTTTTCAGCACATCATTAACACTACCGTCTCATCCTAGAGGGTTAAAAACATTGCTAGATAGTACTTTATTGATTCCTTCAGGAGAGTTACCTCCCCGCTGTTAAACTTCATGTTCTAAATCAAATTAAATCACACTGATTTTGATTACCGGTAATTGTAATTGCAGTAAATTGCTTTATTTTATTATTTTAATAACTTTTAAAAAAGATCCAAATATTTTGACACAAATGCAATTTGTTTGTCAGAATGTCATACACGAGCACTTGTTAATTAATGTTTTACTTAAATGCTTATCATTTATTTGCACTGCATCATGTCCGAGTCTCATGCAAGGTGGATAAACATTTCAAACACTGGACATAGATATTTGGCTCTTTTCTACTTCAAGTGAAAGAAGGAGTTACTGATAGGCGTAGTCTGCAAAAAATCTTGGTTTTCTTGCACAGAACCCACATTATTTTATTGTCCATTGTAAATGTACTACTGATCCTACTGGAAGATATATTCTGTTTGAATTTTATTGTTTGTTGCTGTCAAAAAGAGTAATTTGCGAAAAGTAACAGCAGCCTTACCTAGCTGACAACCATGGTCATTGTATATTGCAAGCAACACGTATATGGCATACAATAAAATATAAAAACAGCAAAACCGAATGTTTTAAACCTGGGGCTGGGTTGTGGCAGCGGCGGCGATGACAACACTTTATTTACATATTTGTATACGGATTTGAACAATTAGCTATTTACTGTAATATATTTATTAATTGTGCCCGATCACAGTTGATATCTTGAAATGAAGGGCCTTTAATGGCTGAAACATTAACCTGGACAACATTTTAATAGCTGGTTGGCTCAGATTGTATTCTTTTCATTGCATTCACATGCTGCTGTGGACAGTGCACAATTTAGCTTTCAGTATTAATGCAGTATCTGAAGCACCGTCTCCACGTGGTTTTATTGACAACAAATGTGCAAAGTATTGTAATTAAGAAATTAGTAGTGTACAACTCAGGCTTTGAAGCCATATTGGTAACAATATATGCAAATAAATAACAGTCACATTAAGCAAGCAGAAACAAACATGTCTTACAGAATATTGTAAACATCGGAATAAACTGAACTCCTTTGACATAATACTACCAAACTGGTGACGTGACGTTTCCTTTTTTATTTACAATTTCCTCTCGTGCTGCCGCACTCATATCCCCATTTCGTATCACTCCTCGTCGTCAGCTGGCCGTTGTTGCTTTTTTTTTTTTCCCTGTTAGCATTTCCCAGATTGCCTTGTGGTTCAGGCTCGGCCGTGATAGGTCGAGAGGCCAAAGCCCTTCCTCTGCCTACACCCCCCAGAATGCCGTGCGGTTCCGCATGGGTCTTTCTTCCTATTTTTTTCAAACAGAACTCAGTGGAAAAACTTATTCGGGTGTTACCATTTAGTAGTCAATTGTACAGAATATGTACTGTGCAATCTAGTAATAAAAGTTTCAAATTAATAAAAAAAAAACAACAACAAAAAACACAATATGCTAGCAGCGACCGAGCTACGATAGACTGACCATTCGTCCTCTTTTCACCGGATATGTCCTCTTTTGCGGGGCTGTCCAGGTGAAGTTTCTTAAATGCCTCAAATGTCCGGCATTTTAAGTAAGGGTTGCGTGTATTTTCAATGTACGTTCAGGGTTGAGATGGGGTTAAAAACAAAACAAAAAATTGTGTGCGCAGCAACATTCGTGAGGGAGGGACAGAGACAGAGAGAGCGAGAGAGTTACGATAAACGCCCATGCGTCGCCAGGCTCTGCTTTTTACCCATAGATTTATCAGATTTTATTTTTTATTATCTATAACAGGGGTGTCAAAAGTGTGCCCCGGAGGCCATTTGCGGCCCACAACTAATGTTTTAAAGGCCCACGGCACATTTTAAAAATACTAATAAAATAAACAAAAGTGAAATAAAAAAGCTTAAAGGCTAAATGTAATTTAGAAAAAGTTGCAACATTGACTAATAAAACAAATCTGTTTTTTTTCTTTCAAACTGTCATTGCTCAAAACATAATATTAAATCAAAATCAATGTTTCCGATTACTTCACATCAAATATTCCACTAAGAAAAATATTTTTGGTATATATATATATATATATATATATATATATAAACACACATTACTAATTTGGAATTGCAATGATGCATATACCTTCGTTATAAAGGCTAAACAAATGTTTTAAGTAGATTTAAATACAATTTAGTGTTATGTATGGCTGGGCAATATAGCCTTTTATCAATATCTTGATATCTTTCGGCCATGTCACGATACACGATATATCTCGATATTTTGCCTTAGCCTTCAATTAACACTTGATGCACATAATCACAGCAGTATGATGATTCTATGTGTCTACATTAAAACATTCTTGTTCATACTGCATTAATATATGCTCATTTCAAACTTTCATGCAGAGTGGGAAAACACAACTGAGACAATTTACCAAAACTGTATTTATTAAACAGTTTTTAAGCAGTGGCACAGACATTCATGTCATTTCCAAAACAGAAAGTGCAAGATTGTCAGAGACATTTTAAAACAAGCTTTAAGTGCACTTTTGTGAATGATGTCACAAAGACTACATATCAAAATAACACTAAATTAAAGTGTACTTTTTGTACAGAACGCCACTACAGTAGTTTAAAACAAATAAAGTTCACTTTTGTGCATGATGTCACACAAGATATTTCAATAAGTGTCAAATAAAAATTAGCTGCAATAGGTAATCAAATAGCAGTGGTGCAACTTTTTGCAGCAACGCTTTTTCTGCATAATTGTTCAACATATTCGCTTGAAGCCAAACCACCGCCAGACATTGCACCCCGTGCTGTTTTTCTTAGGAATTCATTCTTCTGGCAGCTTCTCTTTCTCGTATTACCACTCGCAACCAATTTTCCCTCTAATTTTTCATATGTGTGAGCAAACACCAAAACTCCTTGAGTATTCAGTGGCGCAGATGTGAGCGACGGCAGACGTGCACACTGTTTTGTGTGCAGCCTAGATTTGCCGTGCGCAGAGGACGCGTGAGCAGTGTATAATTGCACAGGCGCGTACCTTAGAGGGAACGTTGCTTACAACGCACCGTTAGCATCAAAGCTAATGTTACCCATGCAGCTACCTCTCTGCTCGGGGAGGGCGTGTGACGTTGCACGCATGACGTGTGCAAGAAGGTGTGCTTGTTTATGTCTCTGTAAAAAGGAGAAACATAAAAAGAGTGGGAAACGCATGCAGTGTAATGCCCACAGCTAAAAGCATAGTGTGAGAACAAATACTCGAACATCACGATATAGTCATTTTCTATATCGCAAAGAGACAAACCCACGATTATGTACAAACCCCGTTTCCATATGAGTAGGGAAATTGTGTTACAAGTAGATATAAACGGAATACAATGATTTGCAAATCCTTTTTAACCCATATTCAATTGAATGCACTACAAAGACAAGATATTTGATGTCCAAACTCATAAACTATTTTTTTTCCGCAAATAATAATTAACTTAGAATTTCATGGCTGCAACACGTGCCAAAGTAGTTTGGAAAGAGCATGTTCACCGCTTTTAACAACACTCAATAAACGTTTGAGAACTGAGGAAACTAATTGTTGAAACTTTGAAAGTGGAATTCTTTCCCATTCTTGTTCTATGTAGAGCTTTAGTCGTTCAACAGTCCGGGGTCTCCGCTGTCGTATTTTACGCTTCATAATGCGCCACACATTTTCGATGGGAGACATGTCTGGACTGTAGGCGGGCCAGGAAAGTACCCCACTCTTTTACTACAAATCCACGCTGTTGTAATTTATTATTTTGCTGAAATAAGCAGTGGCGTCCATGATAACGTTGCTTGGATGACAACATATGTTGCTCCAAAACCTGTATGGACCATTCAGCATTAATGGTGCCTTCACAGATGTGTAAGTTACCCATGCCTTGGGCACTAATACACCCCCATACCATCACAGATGCTGGCTTTTGAACTTTGCGCCTATAACAATCCGGATGTTTATTTTCCTCTTTGTTCCGGAGAACACCTCGTCCACAGTTTCCTAATATAATTTGAAATGTGGACTCGTCAGACCACAGAACACTTTACCACTTTGCATCGGTCCATCTGAGATGAGCTCGGGCCCAGCGAAGCCGGCAGCGTTCCTGGGTGTTGTTGATGAATGGCTTTTGCTTTGCATAGTAGAGTTTTAACTTGTAGTTAGAGATGTAGCGACCAACTTTAGTTACTGACAGTGGTTTTATGAAGTGGTCCTGAGCCGATGTGGTGATATCCTTTACACACTGTCGGTTTTTGATGCAGTACCGCCTGAGGGATCAAAGGTCTGTAATATCGCTTACGTGCAGTTATTTCTCCAGATTCTCTGAACCTTTTGATGATTTTACGGACCGTAGATGGTAAAATCCCTTAATTCCTTGCAATAGCTCGTTGAGAAATGTTGTTCTAAAACTGTTCGACAATTTGCTTACAATTGGTGACCCTCCCCCCATCCTTGTTTGTGAATTACTTAGCATTTCATGGAAGCTGCTTTTATACCCAATCATGGCACCCACCCATTTCCAATTAGCCTGCACACCTGTGGGATGTTCCAAATAAGTGTTTGATGAACATTCCTCAACTTTATCAGTATGTATTTCCACCTTTCCCAACTTTTTTGTCACATGTTGCTTGCATCAAATTCTAAAGTTAATGATAATTTGCAAAAAAAAAATGTTTATCAGTTTTAATTTTAAATATGTCGTCTTTGTAGCATATTCAACTGAATATGGATTGAAAATGATTTGTAAATCATTGTATTCCGTTTATATTTACATCTAACACAATTTCCAAACCCATATGGTAATGGGGTTTGTACAATGTATGTTAATGTACCTTTCAAAACCGATTTAGTCCATATTGCACAACACAATTAATTATGGAACTTTTTTGTCACTATCTTCCTCGAATCACTTGCACTGGATGGAATCAGTCAGGGATGCATAGTGCGGACAGTAGCTACTGAGAGCCAGCCTCAAGCACACTTCCAAATGTTAATGAGTCATGGTGGAACGAAACTTGGATTTAATGATCTTCATGTGGGAAAAGGCTGACTCATATAAACAAGTGGAGTCGAAAAAAGCAGTCAAAGAGGTAGCACATTTCCTAATATTGTGGTACTTTTCCACTGTAAGTAAGTTCCAGAACTGTCCAGGAGCTCTGGACTTCAGCTGAATGTCGGCTTGTAGTGTCAAAATCTCATCGTCCACTCCAGAAGAGTTCAGGTGAAACAGTGTTGCAATTTTTGATGCAAGTTAATAAACCTCAGCACCTTCCTTAAAAGGATAGCACATGAATGTAGCGACTGGTTCCAGCAATGAAAGTCTTGAAAGCATCTGTCAAACTCTGAAAAGAGAATTGTCAATCTGCTCTGTGTAGCGTGCACTGTCAAGTTACACAAAGGCCTTCCTTTGCATCCCCAACTCTGATGCCAGGTACAGGAAGTTTGCAAAATTATAGCGCTTCAGCTTTGAAGAGAGATGTTGCATTTTTTGTTTAAAAGCATTAACTGAGCTGATCACATTGATCACTGTTTTGTATTTTCCCTGCAGCTTTAGATTAAGGTAATTAAACATGTTTGGCAGATCGGTTAAAATGCCAAGTTTAACAGCCGCTGATTGTCATTTAGATGCCTGTATTCCGTATGTCCAGCTACATGGCAAAACTCCTTAATCTCTGGACAGAGCTCTCAAAATCTTTGCAGGAATTTCCTTTGACTAAGCCACCTCATGTCAGTGTGTAGGAACAACTCAAGAGTGGTCGCTGTCAGCCTTCTCCAGATGTGCACGGAATTGCAGTCTGAAGAGCTCTGGAGCGAATAGAAGACGCAATCTTCGTTGCCACATCCATGATGTCTTTCAGGTTCAGGATTTTAGCGCAAAACGCTTGTTGGTGTATTATGCAGTAGTAACTGAGGAAATCCGGGAAAGCATTATCCTCCCTGCACTTGGCAATAAATCCATTGAAGCGGCCAACCATTGCGGGTGCTCCATCTGTGGTGATGGACACCAATCTGTACACTGGGAGCTGGGATTGCTCAATAAAGTTTTTGAAAGACTGATATAGGGCTGAGGGATATGGCCTTTTTTTAATATCTTGATATTTTTAGGCCATATCGCGATACACAATATATATCTCTATATTTTGCCTTAGCCTTGAATGAACTCTTGATGCATATAATCACAGCAGTATGATGATTCTGTGTCTATATTAAAACAGTCTTGTTCATACTGCATTAATATATGCTCATTTTAACCTTTCATGCAGAGAATGAAATTAGAACTAAGTCAATTGACCAAAACTGTATTTATTAAAGTTATTAGCAGGTGACTTTTCAAATGATGCAACATATTAGCAGTAGTGCTACTTTTTGTAGCAACGCTTGTGCCCCACACTTGACAAATTAAAGTTGTCTATTCGACACCTTCCCGCTTGAAGCCGAACCACCGCCAGACAATGGACCCCCTGCTGCTTTTCTTGGGAATTAATTTTTCCTTTATTCGCACCTTCATTCTCTCGTATTACCACTCTGCTAGCATCACAGCTAACGTTATCCAGTCTGCTACCGCTCTGCTCCGTGAAGGCGTATACGTATGTGACATATGACGTGTGTAAGTTTGTGCGCTTGCCGTCTGTGAGGAGACACAAGGAGTGGGAAGAGCCTGTAGTGTAATGCCCGCAGCTAAAAGCAACTACGTGAGAACTTTTACTCGAATATCACGATAGAGTCATTTTCTATATCGCACAGAGACAAACCAGCGATATATCGCCCAGCCCTAGACTGATATATATACTCTTCTCGTGTCTGTTTTCATGTGCAGTACTGTTAACAGCTCTTCTTTGGCAGTAATATCAGTAAACACAATTTGAATAAAAGCGCACACCTGGTTAGTGTCTCTCACATCTGCTGTTTTGTCTAACTGGAGCGAGAAACACTTGCTGTCTGCTATGTCCTTCCAAAGTTTCCTGGTCAAATCCTCAGGCATGGCTACGCTGCGCCTTGCAACGGTAATCCTTGACAGCCGGATAGCTTTGATCGAAGATAAATATTTCTGCCTTATTTTTTAAGTGTCGAAATAATGATTCAGCTGCTTCAACGAATGCCTCTTTTACCATATCTCCGTCTTGGAAGGACTTCTGTCTTTTAACGTAATGACCCACGCGGAACGATGCTTCGGTGGCGGCTTTCACTTTTTAAGTTAACTGTGAAAAATGACTGCTGCATGGACAACTGGCATTTTAGTTCCTTCACCATTCTCTGCCACAGATTGTTTGTCGGTGGGAGATCAATGTCGTAGTTTTTATTAACAGTCCGAAAATGACGCTCCACATTTCCCTCCTTTGGTAGAGCAACGATAAATCTGACAAATGAGGCAAATGCACTTAGAAAATGACATTGTGGGGAAAAAAAAATTCCTCCCATTCCATATGAAAGTGAGGCGTTTTTTGCTTTTTGCTTGGTCCAGCTCCACCACTCATTTTTATACCTTTTCTTAAGTTTATAGAAAAAAACAAAGGCTATAAAATCAGAGGCTAACTTGGTAACTGCCTACCCGGCTTGAAAATTTGGTGCAGTTGTTTACGCATGCACAATCACCGGTGTGCCGTCAGGGCTGATGCTGAAGTCTATTTTTTCATGCCATGTGATGTACTCACACTAACCTTCAAGATCGACTGGTCGATCCCGATTGACATATTGTGCACCCCTGGTGTAAAGGATATCACCACATGGACTCAGGAACTCTTCACAAAACCACTGTCTGTAACCCACAGTTCGTCGCTACATCTGCAAGTGCAAGTTAAAACTCTACCATGCAAAGCGAAAGCCATTCATCAACAACACCCAAAAACGCTGTAAGCGTTGCTGATGCAAAGTCGAAAAGTGTTCTGTGGTCTGATGAGTTCACATTTCAAATTGTTCTTGGAAACTGTAGACGTCGTGTTCTCCGGACCAAAGAGGAAAGGAACTATCCGGACTGTTAGAGGCGCAATATTCAAAAGCCAGCATTTGTGATGGTATGGGGGTGCATTAGTGCCCAAGGCATGGTTAATTTACACATCTGTGAAGACACCATTAATGCTGAAAGGTACGTACAGGTTTTGGAGCAACATATATTGCCATCCAAGCAACGTTATCATGGACGCCCCTGCTTATTTCAGAAAGACAATGCCAAATCACATGTTACAACAGCGTGGATTCATAGTAAAAGAGTGCGGGTATAGACTGGCCTGTCTGTAGTCCAGACCTGTCTCCCATTGAAAATATGTGGCGCAATGTGAAGCATAAAATACCACAACGAAGACCCCGGACTGTTGAACAACTTAAGCTGTACATCATGTAAGAATGGGAAAGAATTCCACCTGAAAAGCTTCAAAAATTGGTCTCCTCAGTTCCAAAACGTTTACAGAGTGTTGTTAAAAGGAAAGCTCATGTAACACAGTACTAAAAATGCCCCTGTGCCAACTTCTTTGCAATGTGTTGCTGCCATTAAATTGTAAGTTAATGATTATTTGTTTCTCAGTTTGAACATTAATATCTTGTCTTTGCAGTCTATTCAATTGAATATAAGTTGAAAAGGATTTGCAAATCGTTGTATTTGGTTTTTATTTACGAATTACACAACGTGCCAACTTCACTGGCTCTGGGTTTTGTATTATACCCATAAATGTGTCTAATTTTACCCTTTCAATATTTATTCCTTCTATTTGTATTTGACTCTCTTCTTTTACCGAATAGCAATTTTTTAGTTTGCTGAGATTCAAGGATAGTCTTGTTTTTGTCATACCATCCAGTGTTTCCCACAGGTCAGGCATCTATTTGTGGTGGTGTGGTCGGGCGGCTGGGGTTGGGAGGGGATTGGTTTTAGCGGCGGCTATGACCAAGAAGAACGCGGACTTTGAATATGATTACAACACTTTATGTACATATTTATATAATATTTACATAATTATATAATATGTAACTAAAAGCTCCATTCACAGACAGAGTCCCATTGCTTTTATGAGCGGTCGAGCGAGACAAAAGCCGAAAAAAAAAAATATATATATATATATATATATATATATTTTTTTTTTTTTTTTTTTTGTGGCGGCCGTAATATTTTCGTGGCGGGCCGCCACAAATAAAAGAATGTGTGGGAAACCCTGCCATATTTTTTATTTGTTCATTTCTTGTATTAGCTTTTGCGTATTCTCTCCTGAACAAAACAGTTGTGTCATCTGCAAATTGTACTAACTTTAAGTCCTTTGTAACTTTACAAATGTCATTTATATAAAGACTAAACTTAGTTTATCAAGATACAATTGCTTGTGTCAAATGCTTTTGTTAAATCCATAAACACTACCGCTGCGTGCTGTTTACTATTTATTGCATTGGTAATCTCTTCTGTTATTTTGATTAATGCCTTTGATGTTGAAATGTTGACTCTGTATTAGGGCTGGGCGATATATACGATATATCGCGGGTTTGTCTCTGTGCGATATAGAAAATGACTGTATCGTAATATTAGAGTATATATTCTGACACAGTTGCTTTTAGCTGCGGGCATTCAGGCGCTTCTCACTCTTTCCAGTCTCTCCTCACAGACAAGCAGGCGCACATTCTTACATACGTCACATACTGTCACGTCATACGTCACATACGTGTCCGCCCTCGCAGAGCAGAGAGGTAGCATACTGGGCTACGTAAGCTGCTAACGTAGCTATACGAGAGAAAGAAGATGCGGATCTGGTAATAACAAATGAAGGAAGACTTAATTACCAATAAAAACAGCAGGCGGTCCATCGTCTGGCGGTGGTTGGGCTTCAAGTGGGAATATGTCGAACAGACAACTGTAATTTGTCAAGTGTGGGGGGGAAAAAGCGTTGCTATAAAAAGTAGCATTACTGCTAATATGTAGCATCATTTGAAAAGTCACTCGCTAGAGAATGAAGAGAATTTCATAACTTTAGTAACATACCACATAGTGAAGGACGAATACTATAAATGATAAATGGGTTGTACTTGTATAGCGCTTTTCTACCTTCAAGGTACTCAAAGCGCTTTGACACTACTTCCACATTTACCCATTCACACACTGATGGAGGGAGCTGCCATGCAAGGCGCCAACCAGCACCCATCAGGAGCAAGGGTGAAGTGTCTTGCTCAGGACACAACGGACGTGACGAAGTTGGTACTAGGTGGGATTTGAACCAGGGACCCTCGGGTTCCGCACGGCCACTCTTCCACTGCGCCACGCCGTCCCTGTTTGACCGTCCCTGCCGTCACTATTTGATTTCCTATTATGCAGCTCATTTTTATTTGACACTAAAAATGTCTCTGACAATCTTGCACTTTATGTTTTGGAAATGACTTGAATGTTTGTGCCATTGCTTAATAATAAATACACTTTTGGTTAATTGACTTAGTTGTGATTTCCCTCTCTGCATGAACGTTTAAAAGTAGCATATATGAATGCAGTATGAAGAAGGTTTTAATGTATACACATATAATCACAGCAGTATGATGATTCTATGCATCAAGTGTTCATTCAAGGCCAAGGCAAAATATCGTAACATATAACTTAGAAAAAAAACAAACTTAGATTTATATCGCGCTTTTCTAAACACTCAAAGCGCTCACAGAGAAGTGGGACTCATCATTCATTCACACCTGGTGGTGGTAAGCTTCATCTGTAGCCACAGCTACCCTGGGGTAGACTGACGGAAGCGTGGCTGCCAGTTTGGGCCTGCGGCCCCTACGACCACTACCTATCATTCATTCATCATTCATTCACCAGTGTGAGCGGCACCAGGGGCAAAGGGTGAAGTGTCCTGCCCAAGGACACAACGGCAGCGATTTTTTGGATGTCAATAGGTGGGAAGCGAACATGCAACCCTCAGGTTTCTGGCCGGCTGCTCTACCCACTACGCCATGCCGCCCCAAATATATATCATATATCATATATCGGGTTATGGCCTAAAAATATCGCGATATTAAAAAAAGGCAATATCGCCCAGCCCTACTCTGTATCCGTATTGTTGTCTATGAGTGTTTTATTTATTAATTTGTCCAAACTGGCAGCACGGTGGAAGAGGGGTTAGTGCGTCTGCCTCACAATGCGAAGGTCCTGAGTAGTCCTGGGTTCAATCCCAGGCTCGGGATCTTTCTGTGTGGAGTTTGCATGTCCTCCCCGTGACTGCGTGGGTTCCCTCAGGGTACTCCGGCTTCCTACCACCGCCAAAAACATGCACCTGGGGATAGGTTGATTGGCAACACTAAATTAGTCCTAGTGTGTGAATGTTGTCTGACTGTGTTGCCCCTCTGATGAGGAGGCGACTTGTGCAGGGTGTACACCGCCTTCCGCCCGATTGTAGCTGAGATAGGCATCAGTACCCCCCCGCAACCCCAAAAGGGAATAATCGGTTGAAAAAATGGATGGAATTTGTCCAAACTGTTTTAACAATTTTTCAATCATTTTAAAAGATTGTGGCAGTGGAGAAACAGGTCTGTAGCTTGTGAACCGATGTTTGTATCCAGTTTTATAAATAGGTAAGACTTCTGCCATTTTAATTTTGTCTAGGAATTTGTCTGTTTGAACTGATAAGTCCCGCGACCCTGAAAAGGGACAAGCGGTTGAAAATGGATGGATGGAAATGATTAACCTGACTCTCGCCAGATCCTTGTAGTTCGCTGAGCTCTACACAAGGATCTGGGACTTCTCAATAGGAGATGTATTTCAGAAGGCGGGCCTTGTGGGAAAAAAAAAAAAAATTGCATGTGATTGGATAAACCACTTGTCTGTCACCTTGAACGACGTGCTACTTCAACCACTCACATCGAAATCAACCTGTGACGCTGATGCGAGCAACGCTGGGAAATCCAAAACAGAACAGCCTACATATTGGATAACGACAGAGTGAAAAGTTAATAAATGCCTTCAAAACCGTTCTTTTTTCATCTTTTAAAGAAGTAATATTTGACAGATTCGACAAAACAGTTGCAATAGCAGAATCAATGTCGGCACACGACTCCTCGCTGCATGCCGCCATTGTTGTTTGAATCAAACAGTCGCTTCGGCGCTATGTCACATCTAGGAAATCCTGCCCGGGGATCCTGATTGGTTCATTATTTTTTGCTATCTTGAAGGAGTTTGCATTGCCCTCGATCCCAGATCCTTGTGTGGAGTTCAGCAAACTACAAGGATCTGGCGAGAGTCAGGTTAGGAAAAGATAGATTGCAAATATGTTTTAAAGAGGATAGAGAAATAGAAGGAACTTATTGACTGCAGCGATACAATAGCAGACTGGCGCAAAGCTCTGAGTAAATTTCTACCAAATATTGTAGTTGCCATTAACGTCACAATTGAGAAAACGTCACAAATTGAGCAAATTCCAAAAGGCTCATTTGGAGGAAGTGTGAAGGATGGCAACATTATTTTATAAATATCTCTGCAATGCCTCCATGGTTTGATTTTAAATTTTCAGGACTTATGCAGTTCCCAAATACCGAAAAAACATGTACCGGCTCCTCTTTAAAGTTTACATGCATTCAAGTAAAAGAAAGCACAATGATTATTTCAATATTGGTGTTCAAACTGCAATAATGTAAGCTGTGAATTTATTAAATTTAGCAATGAAGATGTTTTAAAACACAGTATGGCAACAGCATTAGCAGTGGTAGCACTATGGCTGGGCGATATCACTGAAAACTATATCACTATATACATTTTTTTATATTGATCGATATCGATAATTATTGATACTTTTTAAGACTTATTTAAGCCTGCCAATAAATACAGTGATAGAATTTCCAAATTACCGAGAGTACTATTTATCAGTGGAGAAGGTGTCGTAGCCAGATGGGATAAGCTTGGCTATGATAATAAAAATATTGAAGTAGATTTGAAAGTGGTTGCAGATTAGAGACACAAGATGGCAGTAGTGAATAAGTTAGTTTGGGAAGCTACTCATTAAACCCACACATTGAAAGTGTCAGGAGGTTGCTGCAAGTTTCTGATATTGACTTGATATATCAAGATATCAAAGTTTCTCTTCTCACTCCATGCAGAGAATTCACAGCAAGACAAAAAGCCAATGCAACCACACTAGTGTTATGAGAGTAGCGTATGTATTTATGTGTGCTCCTTTAAGAATGGCAGCGTGTTGGGTGACTGACGTATGTGAGTGAGTGGAAGAGTGAGGCGAGCTAGCAGTAGCGTGCAGCAGTAGTGATAAGAGTGGCAAATGTGTCAGGAGGTGTCCCGCAAAAATAAGAATAAAGCAACCTAATTCCCACGAATTGGCAGCCTCATCATTCCGACTCGAAAGCGGATCTTAGCAGACCCATTGTCGAGTAAAGTGAAGGGTGTTACCCCCAAAGAAAACGTCGACCCTGCGCTCTTTAACTATTGTTCTGGGACTGGATCACTGGGAGCCAAACAGCAGGACAGATATAACATTCGTTAGTTGATACTGTTAGCGTGTCCCTTCCATTGCTCAGTGACACTTATGGTTTCCCGTTTGTTGGTTTCCCAAAGCGTGAGTGACTTAGTGAAAAAAAATCTTGCTTCATAATTTCTGTTTTCTTCCGACCAAAAAATATAAATATGTATCGAATATTCATTTGAAGGCATTTTATATTGGGGGGCGGCATGGCGTAGCGGGTAGAGCGGCCGTGCCAGAAACCTGAGGGTTGCAGGTTGGCTTCCCACCTATTGACATCCAAATCGCTGCCGTTGTGTCCTTGGGCAGGACACTTCACCCTTGCCCCCAGTGCCGCTCACACTGGTGAATGAATGATAGGTGGTGGTCGGAGGGGCCGTAGCTCCAAACTGGCAGCCACGCTTCCGTCAGTCTACCCCAGGGCAGCTGTGGCTACAAATGTAGCTTACCACCACCAGGTGTAAATGAATGATGGGTTCCCACTTCTCTGTGAGCGCTTTGAGTATCTAACAATAGAGAAGTGTGATATAAATCTAATCCATTATTATTATTATTATATTCATATCATTTCTATGTCTATCGCGATAAATATTCATATCGTATTATCGGCCCAGCCCTGGGTAGCGCAATGTTTTTCACACGGTTTTTGGATGACAAGTAGTCATCAATTTTGCAAACAAAGAATCACCTGACACAAAGGTCATTTAGGAGCTGTTAGGCTCTGTATTTTGGACTTTTATAGTTTTTTTTGCACCTGTGTGTTTGAGGTGGCCGCTTGCAGATCTGTGTTCTGGAGACAGGCAGGTAGCTGGTCCAAAAAGAGGCCTTATTCCACCACAGGAACTTTTCCCATTTAACCAGGTAAATGAAGTTCCCTGTGTTTTTCCACTGTGTTTCAATATCCTTTTTTTGCAATTTCGACCCACAAAACCGCCTGGTGGCCTAGAGATTAGCATGTTAGCACACAGTAAGGACATCGGGGAGATCTGGATTCGAATCTCTGTTTGAACATTGTGTTGGGTTTGCATATACCCTCATGGGTTTTCTCCAGCTTCCTCACACATTCCAAAGATATGAATGTGGAATTAATTGGAGTCTCTAAATTGTCCATGGTATGATTTTGAGTTTGATGATTGTTTGTTGTGCCCTGCTAATGGCTGGCCACCAGTTTAGGGAGGGCCTTCCTCTCACCCAAATTCAGCTGGAATAGGCTCCAGTGTACCCCTGCAACTCTAATAAGGATAAACGCTATAAAAAATTAACGGCTGGACAGACAGACTCACAATGCATAAAATCAATTAGCCCCCACACCAACCTTCTAACTGGCAGCCGCATCACCCCTGTCACAGTGACTATACTTACGTTAACTGCTAACAAGTCGTCTGGGGCAAAAACAAAAGAAAGTGAAGAACTTACGAACATTATCACTCAACTCTCCACAGACCATGAAGACAGACAGTAATGCGATAAGCCATCTCAACTTTTGTTGGCAAAGACCTAGGGCTGCACCTGCTGACTTTCAGCAGCTCGTGCTCAAGGTGATCATAACTACGTTATGATCATGCAACATAAACATGACTGTTTCAGTGAAACGTAGAACAGTCTTGTAGCATGGCCACTGAAGAAAGGGCAGCAGCCAGTTGTACTCATAAGGTACATTTGTTTACAGCTTCACCTCTCTGCATGCCTCATTGTCATCAAACGTGCCAGAAAAACTAAGTGCACACTTCCAACCTTTATAATAAAATTGCTGTGCGTTACATCCGGTCCTACTGCGACAAAAAATTATGAGTCCCAAAAGTATACCTTACATATTTATCTGGTATTATAAAGGAGGATGAGCTACAAGTTTTAGAAGCTAACTGCTTAACGGATCCAGCTTAGTGAAACATTGAAGCATCATGTAGCAATATTGCTAAGTGCTAAAGAAGATTTACAAGGCAAGGCAGCTTGAGCCCAGCACCGCCAGTCAGCACCACACTAAAGCAGCAGCCAGCTTCCACGCCAGCCAGGAGCTCAAACACAATATTCAAATGTTGAACATCCGTCCACAAGAAGGAGAGAAGCTGCTGACAGTGTGCCCAACAGAAGCAGCTTTGGGGAGACAGAACAGAAGTCCACTCTTGCTAGTATAAACAAGCAAAGTTCAGAGTTGCAGTTCTTGGCAAGCTTCCCGCACCATTACAGAGAAGTTCAGGCACAGTGAGTGTGAACTACAGATATATTTATTGTTCAGTCTTCTTTAAACATTACGGTAAGAAAACCAGGTGGTTCAAACCTTCATTAGCTCTCATCTGTGCCAGTGTCCACAAGCCACATCTGCCTAAAGACCTGGTAAAGAGCTCATCAGTTCTTAAATAAAGTAACAAACATGAGATGCAATAAACAATGTTACATTACTTTTAATTACAATAAATGCAACAGAATTGCTATAGTTACCTTAATTTCCAATCCCATTATTCTACACTCCATGTATTCATTACCAAATCATTTAAATGCTAAACATTTTGTCATGTTTAAGCGCTTTGAGTCACTATATAAATATAATTCACTTCACTAATCTGATGTTGTTTGGCGCTTAATTAACCACAACATTAGCGATGCATAAAAGTACCAGTAGAATGGAAAGACAAGTTGACTAACAAACAAACAATCGGAAAATTCCTGTCGTATCAATTCCTAGATATGGTCGTAACTATACTAAATGCACTGGGCATAATAAACACAACATTATTAATATTGCTACTACGGATAATTTGATCAAAAACTCCCTAAAACAGCCCACTACCTATAATATAGGTTTTTTAAACATAAGATCATTGTCTCCCAAAACGTTATTAGTTAATGATATTATCAGAGACAACAATCTTAACGTCATCGGTCTCAGCGAAACCTGGCTTAAACCAAACGACTTTTTTGCGCTAAATGAGGCATGTCCTCCTAACTTTACACATGCGCATATTGCCCGTCCGCTTAAAAGGGGTGGGGGGGTCGCACTAATATACAACGAAAACTTTAACCTTAGTCCTAACATAAATAATAAATATAAATATTATAAATCGTTTGAGGTGCTTACTATGAAGTCTGTCACACCGCTGCCTCTACACCTGGCTGTTATCTACCGCCCCCCAGGGCCTTATTCGGACTTTATCAATGAATTCTCAGAGTTCGTTGCTGATCTAGTGACACACGCCGATAATATAATCATAATGGGGGACTTTAATATCCATATGAATACCCCATCGGACCCACCGTGCGTAGCTCCAGACTGTAATTGATAGCTGTGGTCTCACACAAATAATAAATGAACCCACGCATCGCAACGGTAATACGATAGACCTAGTGCTTGTCAGGGGTATCATCGTCTCCAAAGTTACGATACTCCCGTATACTAAAGTATTGTCCGATCATTACCTTATAAAATTCGAGGTTCAGACGCATGTTCGTCAAACTAATAATAATAATAATAACTGCTATAGCAGCCGCAACATTAATACGGCCACAACGACAACTCTTGCTGACCTACTGCCCTCGGTTATGGCACCATTCCCAAAGTATGTGGGCTCTATTGATAACCTCACTAACAACTTTAACGACACCCTGCGCAAAACCATTGATAACATAGCACCGCTAAAGTTAAAAAAGGCTACAAAAAAGCGCACTCCGTGGTTTACAGAAGAAACTAGAGCTCAGAAATTATTATGTAGAAAGCTGGAACGCAAATGGCGCACGACTAAACTTGAGGTGCACCATAAAGCATGGAGTGATGGTTTAATAACTTATAAACGCATGCTTACCTTAGCTAAAGCTAAATATTACTCAAATCTCATCCACCGTAATAAAAACGATCCCAAATTTTTGTTTAGTACGGTAGCATCGCTAACTCAACAAGGGACCCCTTCCAGTAGCTCAACCCACTCAGCTGATGACTTTATGAAATTATTTAGTAAGAAAATTGAAGTCATTAGAAAGGAGATTAAAGACAATGCGTCCCAGCTACAACGGGGTTCTATTAACACTGATACGATGGTATATACGGCGGATACTGCCCTCCAAAATAGTTTCTCTCGTTTTGAGGAAATAACATTAGAGGAATTGTTACAACGGGTAAATGGAATAAAACAGACAACATGCTTACTTGACCCTCTTCCTGGGAAACTGATCAAGGAGCTCTTTGTATTATTAGGTCCATCAGTGCTAAATATTATAAACTTATCACTCTCCTCAGGCACTGTTCCCCTAGCATTCAAAAAAGCGGTTATTCATCCTCTTCTTAAAAGACCTAACCTCGATCCTGACCTCATGGTAAACTACCGACCGGTGTCTCACCTTCCCTTTATTTCAAAAATCCTTGAAAAAATTGTTGCGGAGCAGTTAAATGAACACTTAGCGTCTAACAATCTATGTGAAACCTTTCAATCCGGTTTCAGAGCAAATCACTCCACGGAGACAGCCCTCGCAAAAATGACTAATGATCTATTGCTAACGATGGATTCTGATGCGTCATCTATGTTGCTGCTCCTCGATCTTAGCGCTGCTTTCGATACCGTCGATCATAATATTTTATTAGAACGTATCAAAACACGAATTGGTATGTCAGACTTAGCCCTGTCTTGGTTTAACTCTTATCTTACTGATAGGATGCAGTGTGTCTCCCATAACAATGTGACCTCGGACTACGTTAAGGTAACGTGTGGAGTTCCCCAGGGTTCGGTCCTTGGCCCTGCACTCTTCAGCATCTACATGCTGCCGCTAGGTGACATCATACGCAAATACGGTGTTAGCTTTCACTGTTATGCTGATGACACCCAACTCTACATGCCCCTAAAGCTGACCAACACGCCGGATTGTAGTCAGCTGGAGGCGTGTCTTAATGAAATTAAACAATGGATGTACGCTAACTTTTTGCAACCCAACGCCAAAAAAACGGAAATGCTGATTATCGGTCCTGCTAGACACCGAACTCTATTTAATAATACAACTCTAACATTTGACAACCAAACAATTAAACAAGGCGACACGGTAAAGAATCTGGGTATTATCTTCGACCCAACTCTCTCCTTTGAGGCACACATTAAAAGCGTTACTAAAACGGCCTTCTTTCATCTCCGTAATATCGCTAAAATTCGCTCCATTCTGTCCACTAAAGATGCTGAGATCATTATCCATGCGTTTGTTACGTCTCGCCTCGACTACTGTAACGTATTATTTTCGGGTCTCCCCATGTCTAGCATTAAAAGATTACAGTTGGTACAAAATGCGGCTGCTAGACTTTTGACAAGAACAAGAAAGTTTGATCACATTACGCCTGTACTGGCTCACCTGCACTGGTTTCCTGTGCACTTAAGATGTGACTTTAAGGTTTTACTACTTACGTATAAAATACTACACGGTCTAGCTCCATCCTATCTTGCCGATTGTATTGTACCATATGTCCCGGCAAGAAATCTGCGTTCAAAGGACTCCGGCTTGTTAGTGATTCCCAAAGCCCAAAAAAAGTCTGCGGGCTATAGAGCGTTTTCCGTTCGGGCTCCAGTACTCTGGAATGCCCTCCCGGTAACAGTTCGAGATGCCACCTCAGTAGAAGCATTTAAGTCTCACCTTAAAACTAATTTGTATACTCTAGCCTTTAAATAGACTCCCTTTTTAGACCAGTTGATCTGCTGTTTCTTTTCTTTTTCTTCTATGTCCCACTCTCCCTTGTGGAGGAGGTCCGGTCCGATCCGGTGGCCATGTACTGCTTGCCTGTGTATCGGCTGGGGACATCTCTGCGCTGCTGATCCGCCTCCGCTTGGGATGGTTTCCTGCTGGCTCCGCTGTGAACGGGACTCTCGCTGCTGTGTTGGATCCGCTTTGGACTGGACTCTCGCGACTGTGTTGGATCCATTGTGGATTGAACTTTCACAGTATCATGTTAGACCCGCTCGACATCCATTGCTTTCCTCCTCTCTAAGGTTCTCATAGTCATTATTGTCACCGACGTCCCACTGGGTCATTATTGTCACCGATGTCCCACTGGGTGTGAGTTTTCCTTGCCCTTATGTGGGCCTACCAAGGATGTCGTGGTGGTTTGTGCAGCCCTTTGAGACACTAGTGATTTAGGGCTATATAAGTAAACATTGATTGATTGATTGATTAATTGTGTTTAATTGTACTAATTTAACCATATTAAGTTAAAGTACCAATGATAGTCACACACACTAGGTGTGGCGAAATTATTCTCTGCATTTGACCTATCACCCTTGATCACCCCCATGGGAGGTGAGGAGAGCAGTGGGCAGCAGTGCTACCGCGCCCGGGAATCATTTATGGTGATTTAACCCCCAATTCCAACCCTTAATGCTGAGTGCCAAGCAGGGAGGTAATGGGTCCCATTTTTATAGTCTTTGGTATGACTCATCCAATTGTATTTCAAATCCACCAAATACGTGAAAATATCGACTAAACATCACAAAATGCCACAATTTCAGACAGCCATTTTGAATATTCTTCGGCAATTTCCGTAGAGTTTGGGGGTGGAATGATGTCATGATGGGAACGCTTCTGTACTGACCTTATCAGTAGATCAGTCATAATGGAAATATACACAAATGATATAGAGATTTGCTGCGTATTATTTACAATCCCTATATAGGTAAGACATGCACAAAATATGATTCTTTTTTAAAGTATTCTAAGTCGTAAATAAATAAATAAAAAGTTTGCTAACAATTCAGTCAATGGAGCTCTCTATTCCACCCAAATAGCCCTATATATAACCATCCAAAACCTGCCAGCAATGCAACAGTGACATGAATACTGATCAATTATTGGTGATATTGTTATTATAAGCGCTAAAAAAGACATTTTAGCAGCCCATTGACAACAGAGAGATTACTAGTTTTTGCTGCAGCTTTGAGTCGGCCGTTGTCCCGCTGATAGTTTTATTATGTTTGTAGATCTTGTTTAGCACTTAGCAATATAGCTACATGATGCTATAGTGTTTCACTAACCTGGATCTGTTTAGCACACAGCTTCTAAAACATGTAGCTCATCCTTCTTATATTAAGCCTTAAAAATAAGCTTCTGCGTCATATTTTTCCCAAAGTAATTGTTGTTGGCTCTCACAAAGTCTGCATGATTAGCAATGTTGTTGGTGGGGAAGGGATCTGTGGTTCCCTCAAAATGGCTCGGGAATTTCCATAAGATTGATACTATTTTGATCATATTCATATACTCTAAACTTTGTACCGTATTTTTCGGAGTATAAGTCGCTCCGGAGTATGAGTCTCACCTGCCGAAAATGCATAATAAAGAAGGAAAAAAACATATACAAGTCGCACTGGACTATAAGTCGCATTTTTGGGGGAAATTTATTTGATAAAACCCAACACCAAGAATAGACATTTGAAAGGCAATTTAAAATAAATAAAAAATAGTGAACAACAGGCTGAATAAGTGACGCATAAATAACCCACTGAGAAGTTGCCTGGTATGTTAACGTAACATGTTATGGTAAGAGTCATTCAAATAACTATAACATATAGAAATGAAAACACCTAACCTCGATCCTGACCTCATGGTAAACTACCGACCGGTGTCTCACCTTCCATTTATTTCGAAAATCCTCGAAAAAATTGTTGCAGAGCAGATGAATGAACACTTTGCCTTTAACAATCTATGTGAAACCTTTCAATCCGGTTTCAGGGCAAATCCCTCTACTGAGACAGCCCTCGCAAAAATGACTAATGATCTATTGCTAACGATGGATTCTGATGCGTCATCTATGTTGCTGCTCCTCGATCTTAGCGCTGCTTTCGATACCGTCTATCATAATATTTTATTAGAGCGTATCAAAACACGAATTGGTATGTCAGACTTAGCCCTGTCTTGGTTTAACTCTTATCTTACTGACAGGGTGCAGTGCGTCTCCCATAACAGTATGACCTCGGACTATGTTAAGGTAATGTGTGGAGTTCCCCAGGGTTCGGTCCTTGGCCCTGCACTCTTCAGCATCTACATGCTGCCGCTGGGTGACGTCATATGCATATATGGTATTAGCTTTCACTGTTATGCTGATGACACCCAACTCTACATGCCCCTAAAGCTGACCAACACGCCGGACTGTAGTCAGTTGGAAGCGTGTCTTAATGAAATTAAACAATGGATGTCCGCTAATTTTTTGCAACTTAACTCCAAAAAAACGGAAATGCTGATTATCGGTCCTGCTAGACACCGACCTCTATTTAATAATACAACTTTAACATTTGACAACCAAATAATAAAACAAGGTGACTCGGTAAAAAATCTGGGTATTATCTTCGACCCAACTCTCTCCTTTGAGGCACACATTAAAAGCGTTACCAAAACGGCCTTCTTTCATCTCCATAATATCGCAAAAATTCGCCCTATTTTGTCCACTAAAGACGCCAAGATCATTATCCACGCGTTTGTTACGTCTCGTCTCGATTACTGTAACGTATTATTTTCGGGTCTCCCCATGTCTAGCATTAAATGATTACAGTCGGTACAAAATGCGGCTGCTAGACTTTTGACAAGAACAAGAAAGTTTGATCACATTACGCCTGTACTGGCTCACCTGCACTGGCTTCCTGTGCACTTAAGATGTGACTTTAAGGTTTTACTACTTACGTATAAAATACTACACGGTCTAGCTCCATCCTATCTTGCAGATTGTATTGTACCATATGTCCCGGCAAGAAATCTGCGTTCAAAAGACTCTGGCTTATTAGTGATTCCTAAAGCCCAAAAACAGTCTGCGGGCTATAGAGCGTTTTCCGTTCCGGCTCCAGTACTCTGGAATGCCCTCCCGGTAACAGTTCGAGATGCTACCTCAGTAGAAGCTTTTAACTCTCACCTTAAAACTCATTTGTATACTCTAGCCTTTAAATAGACCTCCTTTTTAGACCAGTTGATCTGTCGCTTCTTTTCTTTTTTATCTTATGTCCCCCCCTCCCTTGTGGAGGGGGTCCGGTCCAATGACCATGGATGAAGTACTGGCTGTCCAGAGTCGAGACCCAGGATGGACTGCTCGTCGGGACCCAGGATGGACCGCTCGCCTGTGTATTGGTTGGGGACATCTCTACGCTGCTGATCCGCCTCCGCTTGGGATGGTTTCCTGTGGACGGGACTCTCGCTGCTGTCTTGGATCCGCTTAGAACTGAACTCTCGCGGCTGTGTTGGAGCCACTATGGATTGAACTTTCACAGTATCATGTTAGACCCGCTCGACATCCATTGCTTTCGGTCCCCTAGAGGGGAGGTAGGGGGGGGGGGGGGGGGGGTTGCCCACATTTGAGGTCCTCTCTAAGGTTTCTCATAGTCAGCATTGTCACTGGCGTCCCACTGGATGTGAATTCTCCCTGCCCACTGGGTGTGAGTTTTCCTTGCCCTTTGTGGGTTCTTCCGAGGATGTCGTAGTCGTAATGGTTTGTACAGTCCTTTGAGACATTTGTGATTTAGGGCTATATAAATAAACATTGATTGATTGATTGAGAACATGCTATACGTTTACCAAACAAGCTGTCACTCCTAATCACTAAATCCCATGAAATGTTATACGTCTAGTCTCTTACGTGAATGAGCTAAATAATATTATTTGATATTTTACGGTAATGTGTTAAAAATTTCACACATAAGTCGCTCCTGAGTATAAATCGCACCCCTGGCCAAACTATTAAAAAAAACGTGACTTATAGTCCAACAAATACGGTAAGTCTTTTGGTGATATAAAACAAATGTATATGATAATGGTGTCAAAATAAAGGCAATCTGTTTTTCCATTCTACTGGTATTTTAATCATGTCGCTACTTGTCCAATGTTTCCTAAAAATAATGTTAAAAAAAAACAACTTAAAGCCTTGTACAGCTGTTTACTGATGTATACTGTTCATGTTTCAAACACCTGTACTGCAAATTAGTATCTGCTCTCAGCCTCTTTAATTGATAATCAGTATCCGCCCTGAAAAAAAAAACATATCGATTGATCTCTACTCAAAAAGGGGCTGTTTGCAACCTTTACAAGGATGCCTAGATGGCGCTAACTTTCCAGAGTGTTGTAAGCATCATACCAGGGCTGCACAAATAATCGACATCGAATTGACATTGGAGGTTTTAATTAGTACAATAAATAACCTGCTAAAGCTGAAGTTGTTTTCTTATTCCCCCCCGCCGTCACCGGCATTTGACAGACATGTTAGCCAATAACAATTGTTGAGCCTTGCGTTTGTTCGTCTCTCGCTCCAAACAGGCTGAAAGAGGTCTCACTCTTTGCATCACTCTCAGCACCTGAGCGCCTTTTTTAACAGTAGAATTAACTGAATACAGTTAGCCCTCTCTTAAGTCATTCATAATCTTTGTCTTGTATGGGCGGAGCATGGGGCACCAGCTTTACACACAAAAAGCAGAGACACCCTTGCTACTCGCAAAGATGGGAAAAAATATGGATTACAAAGTCAAGTACCTCGTTGTGGTAACATTTTAGTTACAAATTGGATGGGCAATATACGACCATTAACACGAGGGAAGTAGTAGTAATGAGAGTGCCGTGATCACAATAAACAAAAAGACAACCAGACCTCGTTTTTCCAACTGAGAAAAAAAATGCACTTTGAGATGTTCAATATTTAAGTAAATTTTTTGCTTACAGAAATGAGAATCCATTTTAATGTTTGTTTATTTAGGAAAACTGTTGCTTACCTTTCAATTACAGTACATCAGTAATCACTTATACAGTAATGAAAATTAATATCATTTAAATGGTTACTTGCCATATTACAAAGTGTTAGTTGCTTCTTTTGGACTGCTTTTGTGCATGTGTAAGTGCTTGCTTGTACGTGTGGACAAGACAGCAGAGAATGACAAGCCTGAACGCCAGACAAATTACTCAGACTGAAGGGCAATTCATATTCAATAAAATTGGTATTTTTGAAAAATTATTGACACTTAACTAAAAATGGTCCGTTAAACCACTAATGGTAACATAAGTTGGCTGGTGGTGTTCTTATGTTTTTTTCAAATAGCCCTTTTAAAAGACATGGGATGGGGTTTTCTGAATCAGCATAAAACAGAAATCCCCCCAAAATCAGTTTAGTTACAGTATGTTGCACAAAAACTGCCATTGTTTTTTTCTCTATTGCCATTTATATCTAGTTAAATTATGCTTAAAAATATACACTATGATGTATATTTTGCAAATATCGAGCAGATAATTATTGGGCCGATGTGAGGAATTATGTCATACAGATAAATCCACTGATAAAAAAGAAAGTTCTCATAATTGATACACACTCCAATGAAGCACGATTGGGCTAGGGTGGTAAAATCAAGCGCTCCTTTTTCTCCTAATCATGCTGTAAACAGCCTGTAGTAAACTTCCTCTGAGCTCAATGTAAACAAATATGACGATCATCTGGGACTTCTTCACTGTTTCAGAGGAAGGAATTTCTTGTGCAATTTGCACCAAATGTTCTGCAAACATTCTGCGAGGAAGGAAAAAAAAATCACAATCTTCTATACATCAAACCTTACCAGCTACGTAAAATGCAAGCATTGCTAAGCTGGTGTTTTGGAAGCCTACAAATATGCCTGAGCTGATGATAGAGAAGATAGATGCCTCACAGCGAGCCGCAAAGAAAAGCTGAGCACTTGTTCCTATTGCAACAATGTTTGAAAAGTGCTGAAAGTTTGCCGGAGACAACAAGATGGCTAAATTCATCTGTGACTTTATCATGGAAATGATGATGATGACGAAATCTACAGTGATATCTTGTATAATCCACCTTTGAATCTTTACCTCCAGATGTGCCCAAACTGCAGTGTATTGATGTTGAAAAGGCAGAAGTCATCTGTATTTCGTTGGGGAAAAAATATATCGTACATCCCCAAAATGTTGTTTTAGTTTCACCAATAAAATATATCTTTGTCACGAGCAATGTATTGCATATCTTACAGTACCCTGAGAATCCCAGTCCAACTATTCCACCACCTTGAAATAAATACCCCCAGTCTTAGTCAGAGGGTGTATCTGAACTCAATTTTAGGGTTTCATAGCATCCATAAACAAGATGTATTTCTGTGTATGTCTTAAACGCGGTCTGGACATTGTGCCTTCAACTCAAAGAAACAGCTCAGCTATAAAAACGTTATCAAATAGTTTGAAGTCCTGATCAACTGGAGACAGGGTGTTTTCTGGTTTAGATATTTATAGATGTAGGTTATGATGGTAAGAAATGTTACCATCATTGTTTATCTGGTTTTGCAAAGGCATTGAACGAGACAGTATGTTGCTGTAGTGCTACAGTTACGGTGGTGTTTCAACAAAATCGTTTTTTTTAAGCGCGGTTATTTGTTTTTTAAATGGGCGTTTAAACACTTCTCTAAATTTAACCGACAGCAGTCACAGCACCACACTTATTAACAACAAAATGACAAAAGTTCTACGTTAAAGATTTGCAAGGGTGCGGCAGACATTTTAAACAGCAACAAATCTTTTAACTGTGCAATGCAATTACTCTATTTGCCCCTGGCATCATGATCAGTATATGACGGATATCAGTTCTCAAATGGAGGTACGCGTACCCCTGGGGGTACTTGAAGGAATGCCAAGGGGTATGTGACATTCTAAATATAGCAACAATTCAAAAATCCTTTATAAATATATTTATTGAATAATACTTTAACCAAATAGGAATGTAAGTTCATAAACTGTGAAAAGAAATGCAACAATGCAATATTCAGTGTTGACAGGTAGATTTTTTTGTGGACATGTTCCATAAATATCGATGTTAAAGATTTCTTTTTTTTTGGAAGAAATGTTTAGAATAAAGTTCATGAATCCAGATGGATCTCTATTACAATCCCCAAAGAGGGCCCTTTAAGTTGATGATTACTTCCATGTGTAGAAATCTTTATTTATATTTGAATCAGTTATTTTTATATCTTTTTTTCCAAATACTTCAATACAAATGAGCAATATTTTGCACTATTAAACACTTAAATAAATCAGAAACTGATGAGATAATTCAGTATTTTACTTTATCTCAACCAAAATGCTTTGCTCTGATTAGGGGGTACTTGAATTAAAAAAATGTTCACAGCGGGTACATCACTGAAAAAGGTTGAGAACCACTGAGTTATGTATGTCAGGGAACACGTTACACCGTTTTGAGTAAGAACACACGATTCTATCATTTCAGTGACATACGTTTGTATATGTAAGGGACACCAACAAAATTGTGATACATTTTTTTTTACATGATGAATTGTTCATTGACAAGAGGTCTTTATAATTCGTTCCAAGCGAAATGAATGGCGGGCTGATGCTAGAGCTGTCTAGCGATGCTAACATTTGAAGCCGGCTGGGCAGTCGCAAATATATCTTCCGGTGTTATTATTGTTATGTTGCGTCAAAATGGTTTACAAATCACACATCACGCCTTATGTCAGTCAGAGTCTGTATCAAATACTATGCTGCCTACTGCCAGTCCAATTCTTAGAACAACTCGATGTTAGCATGCTAGCAATTGATTCTACTGCAGTCGCATACGCGAGGACATTTCAACAACAGCTCATCAGCTAAACCCTGAGCATTCATTTATGATATTCTGGTGTTGCTGGTTCGGACGTATTTGTTAAATATGGCAAAAATGTTGTTAAGCAGAATTACTCACCATATTTGCTTCAATTGCGCGTGGTGGTCTGCTAACGCTACAGGCTGAGGTGTAATGGACGTCGGCGGCTTGTGAACAAGACTGAGTTGAGGTGTGGAGGCGAGTCTCTACAAGCTCCTTGTATTCCTCCGCACAGGTCCCGCCTATAACTGCCTCTTCTAACGCCTAGCGATACCCTGTTTTAGTCAATATTGGTACATATGTACTTTATGTAAATATTTCGACCTGCAAAAAAATGCCCTAAAAAAACATTATATTCAAAGTAAATATCTTTAAAAATGTAAAAATGTTTGACAGCTGCAGTGGTACACTATTTTCTTTTACCAATGTCGGCGGAAGGATACGTTTCGTAAATTGTTGCTGACATACTTTTGACAAGATGGGGTTTTGCTTTTGAGAGGTGATCCCTGATTGGATAAGGCGGAGCCGCAATGTTGTACGCGCTCTACAGAGGCAGATGATTGGTCGGAACTGATCTGCAATGCGTCAAACCACGGCGCGGTATAGGCAGCAGAAGGGACCGTCAACAAATTATGGTACTAGTAGTAGTAATGTTTTTTCATATTTGAATTGTTGAACCAAATATTGACATAACGTAAAATTATAGTAAAACAGACGTTGGCAAGCTATTTTGCTTAGCTATATTGACATTGTGGATCATTGACTTTTATACAGTATATTGCACACAACTGATAACAAACACTGTGAAATAAATTGTCCCATCATGAAAGAGGACAAAAACTAGAGAAGTACAGAAAATTGAATTAAAAAATGAATAATTATACTTTTTCTTATAATTAAAACCCAAAAGTATTTTAAACACATTATATTGTAATCAACAACTAGTAAAACATTTTTTTTGTGAATTGTAGACATACACAAATCCATTCTGGTTCATAATGAAAAATGAATGAAATGTTCCTTTACTGCTAAGCAATATTTGAGTGTGATTGTTTCAGTCTTCCAGTAGTATATCGAGTTCTTCTAATGGCAGTCTGAGTCGCAGTTCTTTCTCCGTCATCAGATCTATAAACTCCTGTAGATTCTCAGGAAACAGCTGCACTGCATCCATGTATAAGCCCTGGTTAAAGACACACCATGTATAGACCCAGGTTAAAAACATGTATGCAAACACACATCTGCATGAATGAAAATCCCCAATCATCCATGTATTCATTAATACACACATACATGAAGACAGAGGACTTCTTGTTGGCTGTGCTATTTTATTTCACGCACTTACATTTAGCAATTTGAGTGCAAAATCCAAATTCAAAATACAGGCCCTTAGAATGTAATTATGCAGTCTACAAAGTGAAAGTATGGAAATGTGTGAATTGAAACAGTCTATGTCATACCTTCACCCAGGGAATATTCTGTAAAGCTTTGTAGAAAAGTCCCTTGGCTTTATCCATGTTGCCCTCTGACACCTAATAATACAAACCAAATAAAAATACAAACAATCTATGAAACAGTGTATCAGTTTTTCAACTGGAAAAAAAATGCTCTATGTATGTATAGCAACACAGCTAACAAGGATTTAGGTGTTGTGATTGACTACTATATAAATAGTAAATTAAATCAATAAAGGAACAAATCCAATTCATGTCATCTTACCAGGTAGTGAATGTACATCCTCCAAAGTAAAGGACAGTGTGCACCCATTTCAGTCAATATGGCGCTTTCAAACAGTCCTCGGATACGGTTGCTGAGGCCATTCTCGGGTAGGACAGTCAAGGCGGCGCTTTTGTCGCAGGATCTAAAATGGTCATAAAATATGTTATGGGTGTAAAAACATTGATTTAGAGTTTAAAATGTATATAAATAGTGTAAATATGATATGGAGGAGTGCCAATGGGATAATACATGAAATATGGACATGGTATGGAGTGGTGCAAATACAATAATATATGATGATATAGAGTAGTGCAAAAGTATGATTCATAATCACATGACATGTAAACCTGGTATGGATTGGAGCCAATATGACTTTACATTACATGTAAACATGATATAAAGTGGTGAAAATATGATACATGATATAGTGTGGTGCAAATGTGATACATGATATGTAGTGATGCAAGTATGATACATGAGTGGTGCAAATACAATGATACATGACAACATGTAGTCCTTAAAATATTATACATAGTAAACCACACATTAACATGATAGGTGGTGCAAAAATGATACCGTATATAACACGTAAACATGATACATAGTGGTGTAATTGATATTATACGTGATGATACGGAAAGGTGCAAATACGGTGAAACGTGAAAATATGGAGTGGTTCAAATATACATGGTACTTGAAATGTAAACATGATATGAGGTGGTGCAAATATGATATATAACATGTGAACATGATATGGAGTGGAGTGGTATGTGATGATATAGAGTGGTGCAAATATTATACACGACATGTAAACATTTTATGAGGTGGTGAAAATAGGATATCCAACACAAATATGATATGGAGTGGTGTAATATTTGTGATCATATGGAGTGGTGCAAATAGTATGATACATGATGATATGGATTGGTACAAATAGTATGATACATCGTGCAAATGGGATGATACAGGAAATGTAAACATGGTATGGAGTGGTGCAAATACAATAATACATGATGATATGGAGTGGTGTAAAAAATATAGTTCTTGATACATGACTTGATATGGAGTAGTGCTCATTCAGTATGAGGATACATTGCATGTAAACATGGTATAGATAGGAGCATATATGACATCAGTGTTAATTTTGACAGCAGTTTTAAATTTAGTTTTAGTCATAGTCTTTTGACAAAAATGTATTTTAGTTTTAGTCTTACTTAAGTCATCTACATTTATCCTCTATTGTTTTAGTGTAGTTTTAGTTGACTTAATTCCTCATCATTTTAGTTGACAGAAGTTATAGTAAATCTTGTCAGCTAAAATATACATGGTTTAAAGCAGTGGTCCCCAACCACCGGGCCGCAGTGAATTTTTTGTAAAAAAAATAATATTTTTTTTATTAAATCAACATAAAAAACACAATATACACTCACAATTAGTGCACAGACCACAAAAACCTCCCTTTTTCATGACAAAAACGTCCCTTTTTCATGACAAAGAAGAAGATAAAAAAAAAGGTCACATGGAGAGGTATTCCTGTTTGATTAAGAGAGGATAAACGGGGAAGTCCTTCTGTAGCTGCCGCCTTGTTTTATCTTATATTGCTTTTGCACGTCTCAATGTCTGCTTTTGTATATATAAATCAACACAAAATCTGTACTTTGGAGCAATGTTCACAGACTCTAGTATTTTCCCTGTTAGCTTCCCGTAGCAGGCGAGTGATGAAGGTCAGGGACTTGTGGTTGAGGGAAGAGTTGTTTGATGTTGGATTCTCCAAAATGTTTAATGCGTTCCAACAGTCGTTTGTGCACATCATACAAAGCACTTTTCCGAGACAAGCAGGTGTAGTGTGCAGCTACAGCCATGCTCAGGGGGTGTGGCCGTGGCCAATGTGAGGCTGAGGAAAGAGAGGCAGAGTCGTGCTGGTGTGTTCAAATGCTAAAATGTGTGCCTGTTGGCGGATCTGTTGGACACGCGATCGACTGGTAATGTTCCAAAGATCGACTGGTTCATCGAGATCGATATGTTGACGACCCATGATATAAATGGTACAACTGTTACGATGCATGACATGTAAACATGATATAAGGTAAGCAAATATGACGATAAATACTGACACTGTATACTGTACTGATAAAAGTATAGACTTATTTCTGTGGATGTTTCAATTTGATTCCACTCTTACCTTTGTGCAGCATCCACCAGCTGCTTTCTTTGCTGTTCAGCAACAATAGCAAAGAGCCGTGGCACAACACTGCTGCTATCCCTGCATACGGTGTAAAAGAAGCGCCGTGCTCGGCCAGCACTATGGTAATGGTTTTCTATCTGAAACAAGTCGCAAGACCATCATTAAGTCAAAAAAAGGAGAAAAAGTAACAAGAGAGCATGATGAAAGTTCATAATTTGCTTTACCTGTACATATATGCTCCAGAGGGGTGCACTGCTAGGCCAGCAAAAAAGGGCAGAGGTCAGCATGTCTCTCAGTGTTGCAAGTGGAAACACACAGACACTCATGTGGTACTTGAGCAGTAATGCCTGCTGCACCGCCAACGTCTCACACTCAACAGCTAGCTTCTTAATCAGCTGGCTGCTAGATTGATCATTGTGTGAGAGGTTGTCTGATGTTAGCGTGCGATGCAACCTGTCCATTCGTTCTCTGGCTTGGGCGTAAACTGTGCTCGCTGCTTGGATGCCCATAGTGAGGTACTGGAACAGTGCATAGCAGCCTACAAGACCTTTTAACCTCAGCTTCTCTTCTCCGACACCAGCTTGACCTTAAAATGGAATTATCACAAAAAATAACACAGGTTGTTTAGTTTTACTGCTCCTCAACTAAATGCTTTATTTTGACTGGGTTTAATTTACACTACTAGCTACAATGTTGTTATTACATTGTTGTATTTTTTCATTGTCAATTAGTTAGCAGGATTGTACAAAAAACAAACACGTTTAGGAAAACTTTGTGGATGGGGTGGTACATGTACTGAGCAAAAAAACAAACAAACACAAATCTATCTATCTATCTACATACATACAGTGGGGCAAAAAAGTATTTAGTCAGCCACCGATTGTGCAAGTTCTCCAACTTAAAATGATGACAGAGGTCTGTAATTTTCATCATAGGTATACTTCAACTGTGAGACACAAAATTTGAGAAAAAAAATCAAGGAATTCACATTGTAAGAATTTTAAATAATTTATTTGTAAATTATGGTGGAAAATAAGTATTTGGTCAACCATTCAAAGCTCTCACTGATGGAAGGAGGTTTTGGCTCAAAATCTCACGATACATGGCCCCATTCATTCTTTCCTTATCACGGATCAATCGTCCAATATTTCCACCATAATTTACAAATAAATTCTTTAAAATTCCTACAATGTGAATTCCTGGATTTTTTTTCACATTCTGTCTCTCACAGTTGAAGTGTACATATGATGAAAATTACAGACCTCTGTCATCATTTTAAGAGGGAGAACTTGCACAATCGGTGGCTGACTAAATATTTTTTTGCACCACTGTAAATACGTACATACATACACACACACACACACACACATATATATATATATATATATATACACACATATATATATACACATACATATGTATATATATATATATATATATATATATATATATATATATATATATACACATACATATGTATATATATATATATACATATATATATATATATATATATATATATATATATATATATATATATATATATATATATATATATATTCATTCAATGATGCTAAGATATTTTCAATGAACCAGAAAGTATCCAGAACTGCAAATGCATCTGAGCTGGTAAAAATATCCCTGCATAGAAAAAAACCATAATAATAATAATAATAATAATGCATAATGTTTGTTTGGAATTTTTAAGGTTTTGACACATAATGCGTATAGTTAAGCATGTTGTTTATGTCAAATATGCCAGTATAATTTATTATTAGTTGAAATCGTGCATAAAGAGTCTTTAAAAAAAAAAATTTTTTTTAGACCAGAGTATTGAAGTACAAACATTGTTTCCCCCCTCACGTGAATTTAAACTTGAAGTTTGACAGATCGCAAGTGTGAAAGCTCCCTAAACAGGTAATTGAATGTTTCTGAAACCGCACGTAAATAGGTTAATAATTAGGGATGTGGCCGATTTTTGTAAAAAAGTATGTGATCGCCATTGTCGCTTAATGTGTTGTAATGCTGATCACAAATGCTGTAAGAGTAAGAGTGCTGATCAATCCATGAATTGGCAGTGTCGATACCAAGAGTACTATCATTATATGATACGATACTAGAGTGGTTAGGTCGACATTTTATTTTCTCAAAATCTTTTTGTTGTTTTCTTGTTAATGTTTTCAAACTCAGGGATTGATTCCATGAACCCAGGAGAACTTTGAAGGCCAAATTCAAAGGATGTAAGAAAGTAATAGAAAGTATTTTTTTCTTTTTTTTTTAGTTATTGTATAGTACTAATTTTGTTTTACTCAAACAATTGTATGTATAAGGAATAAGGAACTAGTTTAAATATTGTGTTGATATTGTTAAACTGTCATTTAGAGATGTTGCGATCGTGGTTTTATGCTGCCTTTTCCGATACCGGCTCCACACTGTGCATAGAGATACACAATGAGCTGCTAGCCGCTTGACAGGCTGGGTACTAAATATAAATACAGTGTCAACCAGAGGGTATCGCGTTTATGATCGACAATAAAATGCATTAATCGGCAATGACAATCACATACTTTCCATTAAAATCGGCCGATGCACATCAGGCACATCCCTGTCAATAACACCCACCGTAAATAAATTTAAACATTTAAAGGGAATAGATGTGTTCAGTATCGGCCTATCAAACTCAGATGATCCTATCAGAATCTGCAGCATAAAAACTTTCCTATTAATAAAGAATGTTCAGATCCTTAATAAGAAGTTATAAATGGCTAAATTGTAATATCATATTAATGAGGTGCTAATTAAAAATAGTGTTGAGTTTCTGTTTGACAAGCATTACGTTTTTCATAATGACATTTTTTTTTTTTTTTTTACATATTTGGAATTCATAAAGAGGGCGAACCTTTTCCATTGCCGAGGTCTTGGTCCAATGCAGATAAACTGGCAGTCAGAGCTTGTTCATACGACTTTCTGGCTTTCAAGATAGCAACAGGGGAGACAGACGGTGATGATGAAGGTGAAGAAGATTTCCCTTCTGCCAGGAAAGTTAGTAGACACACAGCTGGGGATGGCGCTCCATCACTCAGCACTCCACCTGGCCCACTTGCTACATCCTCCACCTCAAGCTGGGCCCACAGCAGACACAAGTCACAGAGCGTGGGGTTGCACAAGCCTTTTGTGCCCCCAAGCGTGGTAGCTGTGAAAAACACCTTCCGTGCCTCTTCGAGGTTACCCAGTACCCACTCCAGGTGGGCGAACTCCCGCCACAATGCCAAAGACGAGCGGTTGTCGGGTTCTTTGAGCAGCGATTTGGCAATCCGCTTGCTGCTTTTGCTCTGAAAGCGAAGACGCTTTTTGTTGCCGTGCACGCAACACAACACCTGACATACACACAAATACAGAAACGATGAAACGATTTACAATTCAAATCAGGGTCACAGATAAAAAAGTCCTAACCTTCATTTTCTCATACTGCATTCTGCTAAATGACAGAGCTGCTCTGTGTTGGATCGGTAAGGCTGGTTGGAGCATATTGAACATGTTGCTCACAAACTTCTCACCCTGCTTTGGGAGACCTGCACACTTCCTGGTTCCTTGGAGTGTGGTCATGTGACCCACAGAGTTCACCCCAAGGCTGGGGAGGTTGTGGGAGGTAAGAGGATGTCTGGGGTCCGTACCTAAGTGGAGACATGGCCCATTTAGTTTGCCTTCAAGATGATCAATATGCAAAAGTATATCAAACGGCATCCATCTTCTGCTTATTTAAGGTCAGGTTGCTACAGCAACATGCGACCTAAAAAACTGACCTGTGCTTCCGATGAAATCCTCAGTGGCAGACTTTGGGTATACATTAGGGGTGTCCCAATACAACTTTTTCACCTCCGATATTGGAGCCTTGAGTTTTGGCCCATACCGATATTAATCCGATATGATAACAGCATTAACTATAGCTCATACTTTAAGTATTTCGACTCGTCCAGGGTGTACCCCGCCTATTACCCAAATGCAGCTGAGATAGGCTCTAGCGACCCCATGAGGGAAAAGCGGTAGAAAATGGATGGAAAGTTAGAGATGGCTTAATTGAGTGAAATTGCTCATAGAACAATGATCGGTATAGAAAACAGAGTCATCACTCACCACCTCGCGCTTCAAATATTGCGGCTTTACCAAATATCGAACATTTTTTAAGCATATTCTGCAACATTTCGCTTTAAATTAAGCATAAAAATAACAAAAAATATATCAATACTACAGTAGTACAGATGCGACCAAACCAACCAGACCGCACTGTTCATTATAGCCACAGATTGCCTCAGCCTCCCGCAGCATTACTATATTGGATTAATGAATGAGTGCAAATGTGACTAAATTATGTAATTTCATGTGTAGAGGGCTCTCATAATTTAGAAACATTTATTTTGAAGACAGTAAACAGTTTTTTTATGCTCAAGCTGTATATACATTAGATTTATAATTAATGATTTGAATGATTGAACCAATCATATTTAAATTGGCGATGACCGTGGCGCAGTGGTAAGCACTCGTTCCTCACAGCGAGAAGGTCCTGGGTTTTTCTTTGTGGAGTTTGCATGTTTTCCATGTAACTGGGTCTCATTGGGTACTTCGGCTTCCTCCCACCCACAAAGACATGCACCTGGGCATAGGCTGATTTTCAACACTAAATTGGCCCTAGTGTGTGAAGGTGAGTGTGAATGTTGTCTGTCTGTGTTGGCCCTGCAATGAGTTGGAAAATTGTCCAGGGTGTACGTGCCTTCCGCTCATGTGCAGCTGGGATAGGTTCCAGCCCGTCCGTGACCCGAAATGGGTAAGCGGTAGAAAACGGATGGATGTAATATGACAGATTTATGCTTTTGAAGTGGCTTGATAATTAGTTTTTGGCAATACCTAGTGGTCAATATGATTCCTTAAATTGAGTTCATGAAGCAGAAAGCGGAATTATGCGGACATATTTGTTTTTACTTTTTAAATACACTTGAAGACTTTGTATCTGTTGGTAATATGCAACTAAAATATTTTGATATTTGTTTATATTGACATATTTGGTGTTTAAAACTGCAATAATGTTCAATTAAAAACACTTTCTATGTACGTCTAGCTTGTGTGCTATTGTTTGCTTAGCTGTTGTGTAGCTGCAACTTCCTGGCCTATAGCCTACCACAGGTACCTTTTCTAAATGACATCACTAAAATACAAAAAAGACCTACCTAGTGTGATTATTGGAGGACATTTAGAAGTTAACTGGCTACAGAGCTTTGCACAAGTAAACACCCTGTAGGATTGCTTGCATAAGAGCTAATATCCGATATCACCCGAGGGTTAGACTACGATATTCGACTGATAAAAATATCAGATAGGGACAACACCAATATACATATAGGGACTAATCTACTAAGATCCAAATACCATGTGTTAAACAGTGTGTGCAGCTATACAATTGTGTGTACTATTCGTGGGCGTGTAGCGTGTGATCTTCTGAGACTGATCACAAGTACAGAAGTGGTGCAGACCGCTCTATTCAAATTAGGTTTTTGCATCTACTACGGGCATTATATATCCATGAAAACACTCATTTCCCTCTACGTTCATGCTGTCATGCTATTACCTGTGGGGTTTTGCAACGTTAAACACGCTGCACAAGTCTATAATTTGGAAAACCTTTTCTGCAATATGGAATCACAATCTAAACAATTGATGCTATTTTTAGCACAAGGTCAATGCTGTTTGCGGGGGGCGGAGGACCATCACAACACTGCAGCGCATTCAGGCATCTGGAATGATCTAAATGCAAGAAAATGCACATAATAACGCGTTAACGCTAAGTTCTTTTAACAGCACTAATTTGCCGTGACTCTTTTTTGACCCTTGATTCATTCCCTAGCGTGAGTAAATGTAAAGCCGTTCAGTTACTGTTGAGTCAAGAGCTCGAAAATAGTGAACAGAAATGCACAAAGAAAGGGGGACAATATAGAAATATCATGTTCAAAGCCATGGTAAAGTCATTCTCCTGAAAATAATAATTTTATTTTTCGATTGCCATGACATGACATCATTGGAGCCAATACCTGCTTCGTCTGTGTTAACATTACAGTTAAGTGCATTGATAACATGATATGTAGATTGTTACACAAACTGCTTTGGTAAGATGCAAAAAAAGCTCAGCAGAAAAAAAGAGAGTAGAAAGGAAGTCGAGAGTCACTTGTGTCAGAGACTTTCGTCAAAACATGTCGAGACATATCTTCTCATACCAATCACACATTTCCGGCTTTGTAATAACAGCTCAAGGCGTCACATCAGGTCTAACTACCAAAAACAATGAAAAATTGTTTTACAATATTTGGGCTTTGTCAAAGATGTTTTGTAATGTAATCTGTTATATTTCTACCTAAATAAATGTTTTGTAGCAGATTGAAAAAAGTGTATATTCTTTTAGAACCTGTTCTGATTGATAGTGTTTAGCAGCCTGACTTTTGCATGTTATTAATAAATAGAAGGTTAAAAAATTGCCATGCAGATATATGAATACCATTAACTTGCACAAATTGTAACATACAGAATTTCCTAAACATTTTTTTAAGTAGTAAAATCACAGATTACATAACCAAACACTTTTGACAATCAAACCTTGATTGTAACAATTCACATCTTGTGTTAATAATGCATAAAACCAGTATCTAAACATGGAAATGTAGCTCATTCTCTGAAATACAAATTCTGTGTTCCTATGAAATACAAAATCTAGCAAAACACCAACGCACTGCAGGTATTTTTTTATTGTCATTAAATGCTTGTTTATGTCCTTTTGTGTTGAACTGCTTAGCAAAGCATAAAGTTGAAAAACATCGCAATTAAATATTTTAATCGTTTGACACCTCTAATTGTAATAGTATATTACCTTCATGCGGTAGAAAAATGGATGTATGGATGGATGATTAGAAAATGATATACCTAAATATACAATACGTCTAATATTAATTTTTTTTAGAGTCCATACACAAGCAAGCATAGGATTGGACTGCAGCATATTCACCTCCTTTCTCACAGTCATTTCTACGCAACCGCCAGTTTACACGCTCTCTAAATGTAATAAATAAATTTATAACATACACTTGTGAAGGACATAATGTCATGAAGTCTATGGATGTTTTCATACATCTGGGTCATTGTAAGTCCAGGGCATTTAATCGATCGTAACTGGACTCTGGTTTGTCTTAGAAGACAAGTTTCTCCTCTCATCCAAGAGGGCTTCATTTAGTTCATTGTCATAGACTTGGATTTGTCAGATCTCATATGACTTAAGTGTTATTTATGACAATGACAATAAAGGAATTGATTGATTGAATTGATTGATTGACCAGATCTGACCAATAGGCTTCATCAGTTCATGCCAAGTAGGTTTTATCACTTCATGCTCATAGACTTAGATTGGTCAGATCTCATCTAAGTAGATCTGACCAATCTATGTCTATGAGCATGAACTAATAAAACCGACTTGGGCGGACCAACCATCTAGTCTGACTAGATCTGACCAATCTAAGTCTATGAGCATGAACTGATAAAGCCTAATTGAATGAGAGGCGAAACATCTACTAAGACAAACCAAAGAGTCCAGTTGCGATCGACTGAGTGCTCTAAGATCATATTCATGAAGACAGATACGCTCAATGGATTGCACTCTCTTTTTTGCTCCCTTTGCGCACAAACTTAGTTGATCCGCTTTGCATGTGCTAACAAGTTTTCACATATTTTAAAACATGCAAACTTTTAGTAGATCAGGCCATAGTGTTATTCTTACCCTGAGTGAGCAGCGAAAGGTCCTCCAGCACCAGGCCAGGCTGACATGGGCTAGCCGACAAAACAGATTCCACTGGAAGGCCCAGAAATGACAAGAAATTGAGGAGGAGGCGGAGCTGAAGCTCGGAAGAGGACAAGCATATTAAAGAAGGGCCGATGTCATCGAACAACACCTAAGATGGAAACACCAACAGAAAGATTTCCAAGTTGTCATATCAATTCTGATAAAAAGTCAAATGTAACCATGTTAGTTATTAATATACAGTATAAAATAACTTATTTTTACCTGTCTCTCTGGATCGTCACAGTCCTCTTCTGACTGGCCCTTATCTTTGTCGGGTCTCCAGGGCAACCAATGAGCGGCTTCACGAGAGGACTCCACATTCAGCCACACAGTCCATCGAGGCTGCTTCCGATCCTTTATTTCCTCCTCTTCGTCTTCTTCTTCCTCTTCTTCCTCTGTGGACAAAAAAAAGACAATCAGTTTCATGCATGTGGCAAACTAATTGGGCTGAACTTTTCAAAGAGTTCTTTTTCACTCAGAATGTGTTGTACCTTCACAGGGCTGCAGCCAACCTCCTTTCTCTTGTTGGACCATCCACACTTTCCAACCTTTGGCACCCCACTCCCCAACTCTTGCCTCCCCACTGTCCCAGAATGGCTCAAAGAACTCCGCCTGCACACAACATATACGCAATTGTATAGAACTGTACACTATTTAAATGCCATTGCAACGGAAAGATTACAGAATGTAATTTCCCCTTTCGTTACCAATATATTGTTTTTTTTGTTCTTTCTCTATACAAACCATTTTATATTAGTACATGTATTTGGCACAAAAAAGTATACGACTTGGCTTTTTTGTCCCATAAATCTCAGGATCTTTTAAGAATGTACAAATCACTGTCCTACTACATCCAACCCTAAGCGTGTTGCTTGTGCAGATCAACAATCCTGCCACATTCAAAGAAAGGAAACCGTTTTGCCTATGTCGTCAGGAGGTTATGACAGTGTAAATGTCTGACAAAAAATTACATGAAAGAAAACTTCAACAGAATTTAACTTTGTAACTCTAAAGAATATGTGTCAAACTCCCGGCCCGTGGAGGTTTCTCATCCGGCCTGCGGGGTCATTTAAAAATTAACGTGCATCTGGCCCGCATGGAAAATGTATTAAATGAACTAACTCACTCCTGTCATACATACAGTATACACCTTGTATATAAACACATACCACCAAAAATAGCAATAATTTAACTGTACACGACTAAAAAGACACCACTTTAACTATTAAACCATTTTGTACAAAAAACACAAAAAATACGCATGACAATACAGTCAAAAAATTGATCATTGTAACCACAACAACGCATGCTCGGAAACGCGTGCTTCTTAGACACATTCTCAAACTTGCCAACTTTTCTTGTTTCAGCAGAATATTCCCAGAAATTTCCTTGGTCTACTAACATATTGCCAGAAGTTACAAATCTCTCGGATTCTGCAGAGTTTTTTTGCATATAAAATATTGTAACTTTTGCCGAGATGTTAAAAGGATGACGAAGAGATGGTCGATCAACAATCACTTTATTAAAAAGAAAAAAATATCGGCTGTCTCATTGTGTACACAAAACGGCGTTACCGTAGTATACCCCTCTGGTTTTCCCGGTTCATCAGTCAAGAGGTTTATACGGACTGTCTGACTGTCGCGAAAAAGAACTTGTTGAACAGGGGCGGATATTTTTAAAAATCGCATATTTACTCCACAATGTTAAAAAAAGTCAATCCACACAAATGGAGATTAAAAAAAAGTCAAGCCACATAACACATTCACAGGCTGTCATGCACATTTTGTCCAAGCCAGAAAAAGCGACCACAGAGATGACGAATGTGCGTGTGGGTATGCCGTAAGTGTGCGTTGAACTTTGGCCGCTTGTGTGATTGAGTTTGACACCCTTCCTCTATAGTCTAAAACTTTTGCTCAGCCTGTGGTTTAAAACATTCAGGAGTCCACACATTCATATCCATATCCATGCAGGTGCAGCATAACAATGATCTGTTTCAAATCAAGTCGAAAGTCCAGATTCCACCATACAAGTCTTTAAATGGTGTCAATCTCCAAGGCAAAACCAGAGTTATGGTCAAATTTGTCACCACACTATATAACATATATATTTCATATTGGCATTCTAGGTTTTAAGAAAGATTACCTGCAGTTGTAATACATTTTAACAAACACATTTTTTCCACCCTGATTTTAGACCTAATGAGTTAATACACTGTGGCACTGATCTACAAAAGGTTTGTGTGAATTAGAACACATCCAAACCTGCTGAAAAAAGAGCTGATCTACAATGCTTGTGCGCAGAGGGATTTCCTTAAGTGAGCAAAATAAGGACCGCAATCCATTGAGCGTGTCTGTCTTCATGAATATCCATCCATGCATCCATTTTCTATGAATATGCAGAGTATATTTTAAACATCAAAACGCCCACAATACAGGAATGAGAACATGCAATTATTAGTTAGCGCACAAAATGATTTATCAAGAGTAGAATTGTTCTGCAGCCGCTGTGTCTATCTTACATGTCTAGAAAAGTCACACAAACTGGCATAAGCAGAAATAGCTGTGACAAAGGAGGCGATTGCGCTGCAGCTCCGTCCTATGTATGCTTGTCAACATACATGTACTGTCAAAAATAAAAATATTAGACATATTGTGTATTCAGCATCAGTATTTTATAATACTAAAACTGCTGGATGACGGGCTAATTAAAACATATTCAATTGATGCATTTTGGTTACAATCCAACATCTAAAATCCACCATCGCAAAATCTAAACACTTGTAGTTTTGTTCAAGAGTATATCCATCCATCCATCCATCCATCTTCTTCCGCTTATCCGAGGTCGGGTCGCGGGGGAAGCAGCCTAAGCAGGGAAGCCCAGACTTCCCTTTCCCCAGCCACTTCGTCTAGCTCTTCCCAGGGGATCCCGAGGCGTTCCCAGGCCAGCCGGGAGACATAGTCTTCCCAACGTGTCCTGGGTCTTCCCCGTGGCCTTCTACCGGTTGGACGTGCCCTAAACACCTCCCTCGGGAGGCATTCGGGTGGCATCCTGACCAGATGCCCGAACCACCTCATCTGGCTCCTCTCGATGTGGAGGAGCAGCGGTTTTACTTTGAGTTCCTCCCGGATGACAGAACTTCTCACCCTATCTCTAAGGGAGAGCCCCGCCACACAGCGGAGGAAACTCATTTCGGCCGCTTGTACCCGTGATCTTATCCTTTCGGTCGTGACCCAAAGCTCATGACCATAGGTGAGGATGGGAACGTAGATCGACCGGTAAATTGAGAGCTTTGCCTTCCGGCTCAGCTCCTTCTTCACCACAACGGATCGGTACAACGTCCGCATTACTGAAGACGCGGCACCGATCCACTCTTCCCCCACTCGTGAACAAGACTCCTAGGTACTTGAACTCCTCCACTTGGGGCAGGGTCTCCTCCCCAACCCAGAGATGGCACTCCACCCTTTTCCGGGAGAGAACCATGGACTCGGATTTGGAGGTGCTGATTCCCATTCCGGCCGCTTCACACTCGGCTGCGAACCGATCCAGTGAGAGCTGAAGATCCCGGCCAGATGAAGCCAACAGGACCACAAAATCGTCTGCAAAAAGCAGAGACCTAATCCCGCGGCCACCAAACCGGAACCCCTCAACACCTTGACTGCGCCTAGAAATTCTGTCCATAAAAGTTATGAACAGAATCGGTGACAAAGGGCAACCTTGGCAGAGTCCAACCCTCACTGGAAACGTGTCCGACTTACTGCCAGCAATGCGGACCAAGCTCTGACACTGATCGTACAGGGATCGGACTGCCATAATAAGACAGTCCGATACCCCATACTCTCTGAGCACTCCCCACAGGACTTCCCGAGGGACACGGTCGAATGCTTTCTCCAAGTCCACAAAGCACATGTAGACTGGTTGGGCAAACTCCCATGCACACTCAAGAACCCTGCCGAGAGTATAGAGCTGGTCCACAGTTCCACGACCAGGACGAAAACCACACTGTTCCTCCTGAATCCGAGGTTCGACTATCCGGCGTAGCCTCCTCTCCAGTACACCTGAATAAACCTTACCGGGAAGGCTGAGGAGTGTGATCCCACGATAGTTGGAACACACCCTCCGGTCCCCCTTCTTAAAGAGAGGGACCACCACCCCGGTCTGCCAATCCAGAGGTACCGCCCCCGATGTCCACGCGATGCTGCAGAGTCTTGTCAACCAAGACAGCCCCACAACATCCAGAGCCTTGAGGAACTCCGGCCGGATCTCATCCACCCCTGGGGCCTTGCCACCGAGGAGCTTATTAACTACCTCAGCAACCTCAGCCCCAGAAATAGGAGAGTCCACCACAGATTCCCCAGGCACTGCTTCCTCATAGGAAGACGTGTTGGTGGGATTGAGGAGGTCTTCAATGTATTCCTTCCACCTATCCACAACATCCGCAGTTGAGGTCAGCAGAACACCATCCTTCCCCTTCCTGAGGCGGCGGATGGTGGTCCAGAATCGTTTCAAAGCTGTCCGGAAGTCATTTTCCATGGCGTCCCCAAACTCTTCCCATGTCCGAGTTTTTGTCTCTGTGACCGCTGAAGCTGCACACCGCTTGGCCTGTCGGTACCTGTCCACTGCCTCTGGAGTCCTATGAGCCAAAAGAACCCGATAGGACTCCTTCTTCAGCTTGACGGCATCCCTCACCGCTGGTGTCCACCAGCGGGTTCTAGGATTACCGCCACGACAAGCACCAACTGCCTTGCGGCCACAGCTCTGATCAGCCGCCTCGACAATAGAGGTGCGGAACATGGTCCACTCAGACTCAATGTCCAGCACCTCCCTCGTGACATGTTCAAAGTTCCTCCGGAGGTGGGAATTGAAACTTTCTCTGACAGGAGACTCTGCCAGACGTTCCCAGCAAACCCTCACAATGCGTTTGGGCCTGCCAGGTCTGTCCGGCATCCTCCCCCACCATCGCAGCCAACTCACCACTAGGTGGTGATCGGTAGAAAGCTCCGCCCCTCTCTTTACCCGAGTGTCCAAAACATGAGGCCGCAAATCCGATGACACAACTACAAAGTCGATCATGGAACTGCGGCCTAAGGTGTCCTGGTGCCAAGTGCACATATGGACACCCTTATGTTTGAACATGGTGTTTGTTATGGACAAACTGTGACGAGCACAGAAGTCCAATAACAAAACACCACTCGGGTTCAGATCCGGGCGACCATTCTTCCCAATCACGCCTCTCCAGGTTTCACTGTCGTTACCAACATGAGCGTTGAAGTCCCCCAGCAGAACAAGGGAATGACCCGGGGGAGCACTCTCCAGTACTCCCTCGAGTGTACC
>NC_084613.1:61156282-61206282 GCF_033978795.1 Nerophis ophidion | reverse complement strand
CTTTAATATAACCCTAATATAAATGATGTAAAATCATGATTTATATTATCCACTGATAAAAATGTATGTTTTTAAACTAATCTGTATTTTACACTCTGAAGTTAAGGAAAACTTAACAGATTTATGGTCATATTTAAGTGATTTACAATTTACAACGGTATAGCTCGGTTGGTAGAGTGGCCATGCCAGCAACTTGAGGGTTGCAGGTTCGATTACCGCTTCCGCCATCCTAGTCACTGCCGTTGTGTCCTTGGGCAAGACACTTTACCCACGTGCTCCCAGTGCCACCCACACTGGTTTAAATGTAACTTAGATATTGGGTTTCACTATGTAAAGCGCTCTGAGTCACTAGATAAAAGCGCTATATAAATATAATTCACTTAACTTCACATATTTAAATTAATAATGACAGGTTATATGATTATTTATATTAATATCCAGCCACTTTATATTGAACTTGTTGGCCCTTTTTTTAAACATTACCTATTTATTTAAGGGAAAGGTGGGTGTGGTTGTTACTAGATATCTTAAGCTGTTATCAACCAAATCCATGCAAAGATGAGTTTTTTAGTGAATGTAAACATGTCAAGTACTGTATGTGTGTATGAGGCGGCGACATTGGGTTTAGGGTTGGATGAGGTGGCTCTTTAGGAGTCTTGTGTATGGAGGCCCAGAATTTGGTGCTACATCCCTGCCGTTTGCTATATATAGCTCTCTGTCAATAGACCTACTTTACCCCAGGTACAAAAGTGTGATTATTAGAGCACTAAAAAGAAAACTCTGCTACCTTTGCCACGTTGTGTCATTATACCCTTTAAATAAAGTGTCTATTGAAAAATAAATAACCCTATAAAGATGACAATAATTAGACATCCATATAATGCTGACGTTTCAAGGAACTACAATTATGGCCACCATCACAGTGATGCATTACACAGTTGATGATCCAAATGTAGTTGTATTCATAAATCAATAGTGTGCTTTTTTAAAGTTTCTCTTGGTTTTATTATACATTGAAAAGGATCCTTCTTACCTGGTACCGAATAAACTTCAACCACAGCTGCGTGTCTGATGGTTGCTCTCTAAGTTGCCTGTTAAACTCTTCTGTCCGGCCAGGCAAAAGTACAGCTTCTTGCTCATTCTTCACATTGTTGTCATGGTGATCTGTCTGGTCCTGCCTTCCCTTCCCCTGCAGCCAGAAGGCAGTAGAGGAGTCGTACACACCAAGAGGGTTCATAGATGATATCTGTGCACAGCCACCTGGATTAAGGACAATATAAACAGAATAGTAAATCAAATGAGACAGAATTAAAAAAAAAGAAAAAGAAGAAGACAAAAAGTGATAATTTCTGTTGAATGTATAAAGCAGAAACAGGGAACCATGCAATGTCAAAAAAAATTATAATATGCTATGACGTCCTCATAAAAAAACTGCAGTTCAAGTTTTGTGGGTTTCATTGTAATCAGTTTATATTTCTTCTTTTTAGGAGTCACAAAATGCTGGTGTGATCACAATTAGGGTTTTACAATATGAATTATATACACAATATAAATTACATAAATCTGACGGATGATAGGGATTTTAATAATACCATCATATTGTGACAATGCATGTAGAGGACACATTCTAGCTATGTCCCGCAAAACAAGAGAATGACCGCATTCTCAACACAATGAAGTGTCCTGTGTCCTTGCAAGCGGCTAAAGTCCCTCCGCAGTGCAAAGTTTATTCTAAATCACTAATCCTTGCATACATGGCAGCAAATAAACTACATTTTTTACATGTATTATTATCACTGGAGGACGAGGAATAGCTAAACATGCAGCACTACACACTGTCGGAGGATACAAAAATCCCTAACCTCTAAGCTTGAGCTCTTAAATGTAAACAGTTCGGGGTGGATCGACAGAAATGTTCACAGTAACAATACCAAGTACAGTATCAATAATGGGTTGATATGAGAGTGATTAGATGAATCTTTTTTACTATCACAAAATTGTTTTAGTTATTATTTACAAACTCAGGAGATAACAAGGAAAATTTAAGGGTAAAACACAAAAAACTTAAATCAGACCAAATGACAGTTTTTGTTTGTTTACTTATTCTGGACTATTGACTTTACTTTGCTCAAAATAGGGTATGTAATAAAAAGTAAATTATATAAATAGCCAACTAATATTGTTATCACCTCCATTATGTCAGAAATGTTAGAGTAAATAATAATCTTTAAAATGTAAATTATGAGTATTGGTACTGTATGTATGGCAGATACTGCCTCTGTGACTACTTAAAATACACATTTGTGCTCTCATCCAAAGCTAATGTAAAGTATCCAAACAGAAATATACGGAAAATGCTTTTTACGTTTTAATAAAAGTGTAGACAGAACCATGTTAACAGTAAGTAACCAGATTTTAACAATAAACTAGAGTTTATGTGTGAATGCCCCAATCATTGCTGAAGCTAAATTTGAAAGCTGAATGACTGCAAAATTAATTTAGAAAAAAGTTTGAATTAACAGTAGGAATCTTATAGATCGGAAACTGTACTGAAACTTACTATGAATATACAAATTATAAATGTATGTCGTAATAATTTGAATTAAAATATTTGACTCATAGATGTAAAATTGCCCCCAAAAAAGGATTTGTTCATCTGGTCCTCTGCGGGGTGCTAACCCACATTAATCGGATGAAAGGCGAGGGTGCTACACTCTTGGCCAAACAGCCTGGTTGCCAAAGTGATGTCCAAATTTGGTTGTTAAAGGGAGCGATTCAACCATTGAAGATGACATGTATCTACCCAGTATTCAATGCTGCAACAGTACCACATGTTCAGTTAGTTTGGGGGATAAAGCGCTTTTTTTTTTTTTAACAATTAATTATGCTACCTAATCCTATGAAACATTTACTGGCAAACAAGCCTACATTTAGGGGGGAAAGTTGATGACAGTTTAAGATTGAATCTGTACATTTTCAAATATGACATGATGCACATGATGGTGCTGGATTGTTGCGGTTTACCAATACAAGTCAAGATAAATGGACTTGTTTGGCTATGTGAAGCATCTCATTAAGTATGTCACAAAAGCACAAAATACAATCATTGAATAAAAACTTTTGAGGGACTAATAATTTATATTTATATAGTACACGTGATCAATAAAAGTGATTATTCATTGAAACATAAAGAACGCTGCCACTGCGTATTAATAATGCAACAGGTCAAAATCACATTATTACCTAGAGTGCATTTCTGTGAAAGTATTGCTTTTTGTCTGATTTCAGACTAAATCAATGTTTTTTTATCATACCAAATATGTTTTCCGATAGTGTTGAACATTTACTTGCATTCAAGGTTATTTTCAGTGAGGAAAAAAAGACGTAAGACGTAAGTGAGAATGGTGGGCTAAGTACCAATTGTACTGTCCAATATTTTGGAAAATCATGAATATCATAAAAGCTGGGAATTTTTTGGCCTTAAAACCCGGTTTTCTTAGTCATGACCAAAAAGTCAACATTTTAAAGTTAGAACAGTTGAAATTAATTTAAAGACCTGGGAGAAGAAGCACAAAGAAAAAAAGAGGGGAAAATAATGCAAAATTATAAATTACAGCACAACCGGTACATTTTGGAAATCTTTGTTGAAAAAGCACACATTCTGAATGTGCTGAACGTTTCGACGTTTGAACAGGATCCATCCGATGAACGACCGAAGAATAACAATAAATAAATGAAAAATGGTGCGGAATAACATAAGTGTGAATGCCAATTAGCAAGCAGATTAATAATAATTTTGAGAAAATAATACAACAATAATACAATAGTACTTTATTTATTCCGCCAGGAATAAATAAAGTACTATCTAATCCAAACTGGAAATGAGGTAATATGTTACCGCATATTATAGCTGCTAAATTAGGAGCTTATGTAAATTGTTTTGAAAGAGTTATGTTTATAAGACAAATATTACATAATTATATGTATCATTATTGCAGGATGCAATATATAGATTTTAGGCCATATCGCCCATCCCTAATCATCACATGACATTTCTCCCTCATGATGGCTGACTCTCTTACCAGTCACTCTTTTATTCTCCTCCTCAGTGCCACCCAGTGGAAGAAAGAAGCTGGCACTGGTGACGTCGCTACCTTCCGGAAGTCTCTGTAATACTGGAAGAGGCAGCTCAGACTTAAGCAACTGACGACATTCTATAGAGAAATATCGTTCTGCTCCTCTCTTCTTTTTCTTCTTTTTACTGGAGTCCTCCCATCTCACTTCTTGTTTGGCACAGTCCAAACCCAGTAATGATCTACCTTTCCTCTTATATCTGTAAGAAGAAATAAAACAGAAATTGCAATATAAACAAAAAATCTCAATTGATTTGGCTTACTTTGCTACTTTTTGTTTTAAAAGGCATTATGTTTTTACCTTGCTACCTGTGCTCTATATAGAGATTTATATGTCCAGTTGGCTGGGTCGGCTTTACAGTCGACACAAAATGGCTGTGCTGTGGGCGACTGTAGGTCATCCAACCATGAGAAACAACTTGACACTGGAGCAGCCTGTGGCCTTCATGCACGAGAAGATCCGCAACAACCATAAATACAGAACAGAAGGCAGCCATTTTGTAAGATTGTCGCAATCCAAACTGATAAGACGTAAATAGATAACAGTTTGGTTGTGTATACTTTACCTGCCAGCCTCCTGTTTTTGTTTGAGATCACTCGGGAAGATTGGTTCACTGTCGGATCCACTGCTATCTGTGGACTTTTTATTCTTTTCTCTGTGTTTTTTCTTCTTTCTTCCATGCTTTTCGTGCTTCTTTTTCTTTTTTGTTGAAGGCACATGTTCTTCATCTTCCTGGATTTCACTAAATAGTGTAACAATTCAATAACAGGAAATTCAAAGCAAAAAATAACATTAAACAGAGGAACCCGCTTTTCTTGACACTCCTTGCAAATCATCGCTTGCACGTTTACTTATGACTTTCTCCAAAGACATCAAAAATGGGCAATTAAAAAATATTTTTTTAACCTAGGGCAGTTTTCCTCCATTTTTTGCACATTTGTATTAGGTGTAATCTGCTTTCATGATAATCTAATACAGCTGTCTTTAAATATTTGAAGACTTGATTCAGAAGACTGATAAGACGATCAACCTCTCAGTTGAATAGTCTGATATTAAGCCTCCCTCACCCTCTATATGGGAGGGAGGTGAGACCTGCTGGGGCCCCCAGGTGTTTTCTTTAAATATTAGAACAATATTCTTGAGCGCAGAGTTGCACACCAACTGTTTTTAGGGAGTAGGAGATAAATCTCTGTCAATTTCAGCCTTCCTCAGCTGCTTCCTGGTGTGACGTCATGTCTCTAAAATCATCTGGCCGGGCTTTGTCTTCCCACATCTCCTATGATATAAAAACTATTTGTCTGCACTCAGGAATATTTTACTAAATATTGGGAGGATGTTTCTACATGAGGGACGTGATTGAGGCTCGCCGGGACGCGCAGCTGTCACACACAGTTTGCCGTGCCATCACGCACCTCTGGCTGTCTGAGGTGTAGCTCTCCTTCTGTCAAGGTCATAATCCTTCTGCGGGTTCTTACGAGGAAACTTTACTACGACTTTTATTTTAGTCAAGTTTGACATCCTCTTGGCGCTACGCATCAGGGACGAGATTCTCAATAACTGTGATTTAGCCTTTTTTTGTGGTGGAACAAATTGCAAATTAGATCTTTCATTTGTTCACTTTAATGAGAGACTGTATTCCTTTCATAATTACCTACATTAACATTGGAAAATTAAGGTATAAGTGCTAGAGCACATCAAAGTGATGTTACCGACACCTATTGATCGGTCAGTATACACTACTACATTTGTTTTTATTATTTAGCCTTTATTTAACCAGGTAAAATCCCATTGAGATCAAATATCTCTTTTCCAAGGGAGACCTGGCCAAGAGGGCAGCATGGTTAAAGTTAAAGTTGAAGCACCAATGATTGTCACACACACACTAGGTGTGGCGAAATTATTCTCTGCATTAGACCAATCACCCTTGATCACCCCCAGGGAGGTGAGGGGAGCAGTGGGAAGAAGCGGTGGCCGCGCCCGGGAATCATTTTTGGTGATTTAAACCCCAATTCCAACCCTTGATGCTGAGTGCCAAGCAGGGAGGTAATGGGTGTCAATTTTTTAGTCTTTGGTATGACTCGGCCTGGGTTTGAACTCACAACCTACCGATCTCAGGGCGGACACTCTAACCACCCGGCCATTGAGTAGGTCACATTAAAAGGAGTAAACAAGACTTGCTCACATAACACATGTGCACAAAGACAAGGTAGACAAGGGTAACAAGGGTTTGAAGTTGAAGATTTGATTGTAGGTTATTCCAAGCCTTCGGTGCTGAAAACCTAAAAACTTTCTCGCCCAGTTCAGTTCTTACTTTGGGGACGACAGATTGGAGAACATTCTTTGAACGAAGATTGTGACTTCCTTGTTTCTTTGTTAAAAGACAAGACAGATAAGATGGAGTGATACTCAGAATGGTTTTGTAGATGAACACATACCAATAATTGAGGCGTCAAGCACATAAAGACGTCCAGTTAGCCATTGAGTATAACACAAAATGGTGTTGCCCACTGTCAACAATGGGCAAAATCTAACCAATCAGATTGGAATATAAAAATCCTTAATCCTAGACAGCACTATATTGTAGTGACAGCGGGAGGATTGCATATGGTTCTGATCTATGATTTACTGATTGGGCTATAGGGGGCAGTAGCGTTTGCCTGCAAATTGGAGAGCAAGTCCAAGGGAGACGAAGAGTCACAGAGCCCATTGTGCAATGTGTATTGCTGTAAAGCAGTGGAGCTTATGTCAGCACCGTCAGCTGGAGAGAGGAAGCCTGTAGATTGCCGCCCAGAAAAGTGTGTGCGCCTTTTGCCCAAAATGCATGTCCTCGCATGCAGGAGGATGCTAGCAGCTAGCGTTGCAACAGTCAGCCTTAAAGGCTACGCCCCCACCTTGCCTGTCCCGCACTGTGCAGACAATTTCGGAAAATGTAGTTTATTTTCAGACTCTGCCAACGCTAAAGCGCCAGAAAAAAACTACACACCAATTTTTTGTTTGATACTGTCACGTGTCATCACATTATTGTGAAGACTAACCAAAATACCACGGTATCTACAAAACACCTACACCCCTTTATCTTTCACATTTCAGCAGATACGGTAGCAATTCCTGGTACCTCGCAATCGATACCGGTACTCAAAGGCCTACTGAAATGAGATTTTCTTATTTAAACGGGGATAGCAGGTCCATTCTATGTGTCATACTTGATCATTTCGCGATATTGCCATATTTTTGCCAAAAGGATTTAGTAGAGAAAATCGACGATAAAGTTCGCAACTTTTGGTCGCTAATAAAAAAGCCTTGCAGACGATGTGCGCGTGACATCACGGGTTGTAGGGCTCCTCACATCCTCACATTGTTTATAATCATAGCCTCCGGCAGCAAGAGCTATTCGGACCGAGAAAGCGACAATTTCCCCATTAATTTGAGCGGGGATGAAAGATTCGTGGATGAGGACATTTAAAGTGAAGGACTAGAAAAAAAAAACGTAAAAAAAAAAAAAAGGCGATTGCAGTGGGAGCGATTCAGATGTTATTAGACACATTTACTAAAATAATTCTGGAAAATCCCTTATCTGCCTATTGTGTTGCTAGTGTTTTAGAGAGATTAAATAGTACCTGAAAGTCAGAGGGTTGTGGCCACGGGTGTGTTGACCGCGAGTGTCTCTGAGCGAAGTCACGCAGCTGCAGCAGGACGGAAGCTCCGCTGAGGTCTCCGGTAAGAGCAGACTTATTACCACCGTTTTCTCACCGAAAACTGCCGGTTGACATGTGGTCTGTTCCATAGTAAAGTTTCACCTTCGGGAATTTTAAACAAGGAAACACCGGCGTTGCTTGTGTGGCCAAAGGCTAAAAGCTTCCCACCTCCATCTTTCTACTTTGACTTCTCCATTATTAATTGAACAAATTGTAAAAGATTCAGCAACACAGATGTCCAGAATACTGTGTAATTATGCGATTAAAGCAGACTACTTATAGCTTGGATCGGGCTGGAAAATAGTGTCCGCTACAACCTGAGACATCAAACGCACGCGTCATCATACAGCGACGTTTTCAACACGACACTTCGCGGGAAATTTAAAATTGCAATTTAGTAAACTAAAAAGGCCGTATGTTAATATTTCATCATTGATATATAAACTATCAGACTGCGTGGTCGGTAGTAGTGGGTTTCAGTAGGCCTTTAATGCAATATTGCAGCTCCATGATTTTTGTGCACATCATGCATTGCGCGTTTGTGAGACAAGCGGGTTAATTGTCCGGCCATACTCAGGGGTTTGGGCCGCGGTGTCCAGATCGGCTGTATGTGATGCTGAGGAGAGAGGCAAGGCGTGCGTGCGTGTTCAGGGGTTAACATGCGTGCCTGTTGGCGGGTATGTTATTCACTCAGACTCTCTGGGTGGGGGTGTCACTGATGTCAGATTAATACCTTATTTTATTTCTAATTTTTTCGCAATCAACCACCAGGGTCGCAAAGATCGATTGGTCGATCGCAATTCACGGGTTGGCGACCCCTACTGTAAAGTGTACAATGCTGTTTTGTAGACAACAATAAAATGCTGATTAGTCATCCTGCCTCACCGTCAATATTTTATACCTTTATCTAACAGAGATGCTGCCAACATTCATGGCAATAATGAAACTAGAGCTTTCATTATCACTTGTATTTTATAATTTCATTATCATTAAGACCTGCTCAATGGCCTTGTGGTTAGTGTCCGCCCTGAGATTGGTAGGTCGTGAGTACCAAAGACTATAAAGATGGGGCCCATTACCTCCCTGCTTGGCACTCAGCATCAAGGGTTGGATTTGGGGGTTAACATGCATCTGGGGATAGGTTGATTGGCAACACTAAATTGGACCTAGTGTGTGAATGTGAGTGTAAATGTTGTCTCTCTATCTGTGTTGGCCCTGTGATGAGGCGGCGGCTTGTCCAGGGTGTACGCCACCTTCTGCCCGAATGCAGCTGAGATAGGCTCCAGCACTCCCCCGCGACCCCGAAAGGGACAAGCGGTAGAAAATGGACGGATCACCAAAAATTTTGCCGAGTGCGGCCACCGCTGCTGCTCACTGCTCTCCTCAACTCCCAGGTGGTGAAAGAAGGGGATGGGTCAAATGCAGAGGGTAATTTCACCACACCTAGTGCCTGTGTGACTATAAGTGGTACTTTTAACCTTCGTTCATGCACACATCTTTCTTCCAGAGGGCAACAATCTAGAATAAATAGGTGTAGAATCCTGGTTATTATTAATTTTATTTTCAAACTAATTGTACACTTAACAGAAAGTCACTGTGTCCATATTTTAATGTTGTGTAACTAAACAATAGTTACAGTGCATCCTTACAGCGCTTCACTGTTTCCACATTTTATAAAACAGCCTTATTCCAAAATGGAATTCATTTTTTTTGGTCATCTAAATCCTATACACAATAATGTAATGACAATGTTATTTTTTATTTTTTTTGAGAGAGAGAGATTTTTGCAATTTATTGAAAATAAAAAACTAAGAAATTACATCTACATAAGTATTAACAGCCTTTGCCTCAAGCTCAAAAAGTGAGTTTAGGTATTCCGGTTTCACTTCTCCACAGATCACCATGTTGATGTTCCTACAGCTTAATTGGAGTCCACCTGTGGTAAATTCCATTGTTTGGACATGGTTTGAAAAGGCATACATACGCCTGTCTTTAGGTCATTTTCCATTTTCCCGGTTAAATAAAGTTCTTCTTGTGTTTTCACTAAAAACTACTTGGGTAGATTTTGTTCTTCAGGAACTTTTTCTTATTTCTTGTGTGTACAAAATATTTCACAACTCAGAGAAAGAAGGAACTTTCATCGTGCACACAATTTTGAGTACATCTGTGATATAATAACATGAATTTTTTCTATTTTGGAATAAGGCTGTCACACAAGAAAATGTGGAAAAGTGTGATATAATAACATGAATTTTTTCTATTTTGGAATAAGGCTGTCACACAAGAAAATGTGGAAAAAGTGAAGTACTGTATTTTAAGGAAAGAGGAAGGCAGCTTTCAGTCTCAAATTTTGTGTTAAGAAAAGCGGTTGCGCTTGTATGAAGATTTTGATACAAGCGGGTACTTATAAAACATATTCATAGATTAACCATGACTTGATGATGCAACAGACAGGTGGCAAAGTAAGCAGGTTCCACTGTATCTAAAAAAAATAAAAATATCCAATACAATTGCATTGTAAGTAGTAAATTCAACTTTCACAATGGAAAAACCTTTTAGTACCTTAAGTTTTTGCTGCACGGCGCATCACTTTTATTGTCTAAAAAGCGACGGTGAAGAGAAAGTGCATCGCTGGTCTGAAAACTCTTATTGTTGAGCCAGTTGAATTCTAGATGAGGAAAAAACCAAAAGTGTTAAATCATACTTTATGAAGGTAATCAACCTAGTATTTACCCAGTGTTAATACAAATCGTCAATATAGCAGACTATTCATGAACTTGTGTGGTGACAACGATATGAAACCTTATAAATGTTACATTTTAAAATGTGAAGTTATATAGCTGTAAAGGCACTTATTCTTTCGTCTAACTAGCAGCTATATAGTTAACTATATCAACAGTATGAACAACTATTATCTCAATAAAATGTTTTATGCAATATATACAGCAATAACAAATAAATGAAATAACCCAGAAGTACATGTAAACAAAGAGGCAAGACACTTTACCCATACTGCTTTAAATGTAACATAGATATTGGGTTTCACTATGCAAAAGCGTTTTGAGTCACTAGAGAAAAGCGCTATATTAATATAATTCAATTCAATATAAACGTAGTGAGAGTCACTTGTCATTTGTGTTGGTTTGACGACAGGTGATGATCGATGCTAATGCTAATTTGGCACAGATTTGCAATGTAAAAACTAACCATCTCATCGATAACCAGATGATGGAAAACACTTGGTTGTAGAAAGATAGTTTATTACCGTTAGACGAATCTTCAACGTTGTCACTGGAAACTTGACCGAAGGCTGGAAACAGCGCCATGTTGTTGGCTGGCGTAAACAGTCGCAGTGAAATTACGTCATCAACAGCTCGACGGAAATGAATGAGCGTGAATCAATAAAGCAATTATGTCGTAAATCCTTACTCACAAATATTTTTGTAAATATAAAACACAAATAAATTAAATAAAACCACATAAATACAAAACATATATGTGCCAAAAACGTTTAATTGTATGAAAAAGCAAAATATTAAAATGGCAAATCAGAAATTGACATCAGACTAAACTCATTAATTTAAAAAATATATCAATGTGATTACCGGTATGTCATATATATAAAAATCATTCCTGTTAACACTCCTGCTTTTCACTAATTATATAAATAGATGGTATTGGTTGGATTTATTCATACTTTGAATGATTTTACCAACTCTGACAGCACTATGTTGATTAACATATATAAATTAATTCAGAATAATTTACATCTGCATCACGATACATCTGAAAACATCTTCGTACATACTTTAAAACCCACTGTTTGTGATTGCACAATATTTGGACTGGATAGTGGTGACACATATTTGATTATTTGGTCAGGATTTATTTTTTTCAGACATGTTTAACAAGTTACATTAAAAAGACATGATCATTTCAAATGGTGGTTTTGAGTCAGGGCAGCACAGTGGAGGAGGGGTTAGTGCGTCAGCCTCACAATACGAGGGTCCTGGGTTCGATACTGCACTGTAGATCTTTCTGTGTGGAGTTTGCATGTTCGCCCCGTGACTGCGTGGTTTCCCTCCAGGTACTCCGGCTTCCCCCCACCTTCAAAGACATGCACCTGGGGATAGGTTAATTGGCCCTAGTCAATCAACCAATCAATCAATGAGTATTTATATAGCCCTAAATCACTAGTGTCTCAAAGGGCTGCACAAACCACAACACAAACCACAACGACATCCTCAGTAGAGCCCACATAAGGCCAAGGAAAACTCACACCCAGTGGGACGTCGGTGACAATGATGACTATGAGAAACCTTGGAGAGCCTCTAGGGCATGGGTGTCAAACTCTGGCCCGCGGGCCAACTTTGGTCCGCCGTGTAATTTAATTTGGCCCTTGAGGCAATATCAAATTAACATTACAGCTGACCCGCCGTTATAACACAGCAGCAGTGCCGCTGTAACACCGCAATTTCTCACACTTGTCAATCCTCCCGAAGTTCAGTGCCCCTCCCGAATATCTCCCGGAGCAAGCATTCTCCCGATTTCCACCCGGACAACAATATTGAGGGCGTGCCTTAAAGGCACTGCCTTTAGCATTCTCTACAACCTGTCGTCACGTCCGCATTTCCTCCATACAAACAGCGTGCAGGCCCACTCGCATAATATATGCGACTATTACACACACATAAGTGAATGCCATGCATACTTGGTCAACAGCCATACAGGTCCCACTGAGGGTGGCCGTATAAACAACTTTAACACTGTTACACCAAAACAAGAATGACAAACACATTTCGGGAGAACATCTGCACTGTAACATAACAAACACAACACAACAAATACCCAGACACCCTTGCAGCACTAACTCTTTCGGGACACTACAATATATTTTGATATTTACCTCAGGAGGCTGCAAATAGAAAAGAGGCATTCAATTTGTATTTAAATTTTATTTGATATGCCATTGATGTTTTAATTATTATTATTATTTGAAACTCGATTTTGCATGTCACTATAAAGTTATATAAGCCTTGCTTATTCAATGTTCAATGCAAAACTTGTTTGGGTCCCTATTAAAAGGTTAATTTGTTCAACCTTGGCCCGCGGCTTTGTTCAGTTTTAAATTTTGGCCCACTCTGTATTTGAGTTTGACACCCCTGCTCTAGGGGAACCGAAAGCAATGGATGTCGAGCGGGTCTAACATGATACTGTGAAAGTTTAATCCATAGTGGATCCAACACAACTGTGAGAGTCCAGTCCAAAGTGGATCCAACACAGCAGAGAGTCCCGTCCACAGTGGAGCCAGCAGGAAACCAACCCAAGCGGAGGCGGATCTGTAAAGTGTGTGAATGTTGTCTTGTCTATCTGTGCTGGCCTTGTGATGAGACGGCGACTTGTCCAGGGTGCATCCCACCTTCTGCTCGAATGCAGCTGATAGGCTCCAGCACCCCCGCGACCCCAAACAGGACAAGCGGTAAAAAATGGATGGATGGAGGGTTTTGAGTCATACTGATGGTTTACTAAGTCTGTGGTTTGCAAGTGTGAGGCAGCCTCCTCAGGGTAACTGCAGCAGCTTTGTAAAAAATAAAGATACAGTTGTTGAATTTATTAATGGAAAATCCCTTGAGATGCAGCATCTCGTTTTAAAGGGGGACCAAAGACATTTAAAATTAACACAATGCAGTACAACACAGGACAAGTTACACAAAAAACAATTACAAACAATCATTAAAGACAATTTTGCTCAGATGCCTCTCAGCTCACACACCTCTCTCAGAATTTACAATATTTACAATAGAAATTCCAACCAAAGGCATACTACATACAGTGGTATTAAGTTTTAAGATAAACAAAAAGAGACATTTTGAAGGGACAAATGTTTGATAAAGACCTCAGAGAGACAGGCAGATTATTACAATCAAAGGGGGCTCTAAAAGAAAAGGACCTCCGGGCCAGCTCTTTACGCACAGTAGGGACAGTAAATGTAGGATATTGAGAGTGTCTTAGAGGGTAGGATGATGTAAAGGACACAAGAAAACATTTAAAATATGCTGGTAGATTAAAATAAGTACACTCGAAAATAAATAGAAACCAGTGGTACAGCCGTCGCTTGTCTGGATGAAGTCAGTTGAGCTGGGTGTATAAATGAGTGATGAGTTCTGTATGGACAACTTAAAATAAATCTACACAGGGTGTTAAACAAAACGTCAAGAGGCGTACGGTGTATATCATAGCTATTAAAATAAACAATGTGTATTAAAATAAACAATGTCCGCATAGTCAATAATTGGTCAAATAAATTGAGATTATTTTCCTTCTGACTTGAAATGTAAAACAGTTTGATGATCTGTATAGTGCCATTAGGCACGAGTTTGTTCTCTTAATGATATAGTCAATATATTTTTTAAAGTTAAGTTCACAGTCAAACCAGACTCTTAGGTACTTCACAGCCGTCTCCTTGGTCATTGGAGTACCGCAGATAGTAGCGTTTGGCGAGTTCCGAAAAGCATACAGCGTTTAGTTTTCTCTGCTTCAAGGCAAAAGTATAATTACTTCCTACAGTGAGAGAGTTAACAGTACCATAGTAGAGTAGAAAACTTCAGAAAATGTGTCTATTTACAGATAAGGGTCTTGTGGAATAGGGGAGGTCCAAACATATGATGTTCTCTAAGGGTAGTCTTACTTTGAAAAATTAAATTGCCCAGGTTGTTATAGTATTCAAACCTTTGCAGGGTCTTGAAAGACTAAATATGCAAATACTTTAATAAGATATAGGTATTGTGATTTCATTTTATTTTTGGAGTTTTTTTTGTATAAAGTTGGCCTTTGATAACATGATGTCAAGAGCGTTCCCTTTTCCAACAAGACTTCAAAGATATCTCTAAAACATCTATTCAGGTCAAATTCTGTTACGCAGAATATTGTTCAAAATCTGTTTATATTACGGAATTCCCATTCAGAATTTTATTAAAAGGTTAGGAAGTTAATGCAGTTCCTTTGCAGTATAGCGTGTTGATGTTTTTGAACATTTTATACTTTTAGAAGACATTACCAGTAAAGTACAATAATCCAAATTATTATAGAATTTTGAAATACATGATTGAAAGATTTCACTGTGATTGTAGTTTTTAATTTCACTTTTTGAGTTAGAAAAAAATTATAAAAATACATTTACTTTTAACTAATAAGATTCACCTAAAAATTGGCCCTAGTGTGTGAATGTTGTCTTTTTAACTGTGTTGGCCCTGCGATGAGGTGGTGACTTGTCCAGGGTGTACAGTGCCTTCCGCCCGAATGCAGCTGAGATAGGCTTCAGTACCCCCCACGACCCCGAAAGGTACAAACAGTAGAAAATGGATAGATGGATGTGTATATTAAAGTTTAGGGCTCTTTCAAAATTATTGATTGTTTCCGATTATATTATATTGCATGTTTATTGTGTGTCTAAATGGTCCCTAGTGTGTGAATGTGAGTGTGAATGTTGTCTGTCTATCTGTGTTGGCCCTGCAATGAGGTGGCGACTTGTCCAGGGTGTACCCTGCCTTCCGCCCGATTGTAGCTGATAGGCGCCAGCGCCCCCCGCGACCCCAAAAGGGAATAAGCGCTAGGAAATGGATGGATGGATGGGTTTATTGTGTGTATTCTCTTTTATAAAATTATCCTTTCCTCTTCTAACGAATTACTGCGTCAAGTTATACCCCGAAGTATTTCCAAGTCTAAAATCCAGACAAATCTTTGTAATATTTTCTGTACAAAATTATACTATTGATTTATGACTATTACAATAAATAGATAATATATTTTTGAATGATATCTTCTATTTGAAGAGGAATCCATGCACCAGGTTGAAGTGCAGGTGCAATAATGAAGTCGTTGATGTAAAAAAAAAAAAAACATTGAGCGTGACTAAAAAACACGCATGTGTAGTATCAAAAATAGTAGCAAGTCAGACTGCTTTATTTAACATTTTATTTTTGAGAAGGGTACTGGAAGACCCCTGATACGTCTCCAGCTTTTTTCCATCACGCGGACCAGAAGCCACGTTTTGCTTGAAGGCGTTCTTACGTACTTTACGTAGTCCCCTACGTTGCCTTTCATACCGTCGCCCACGTAACATTTGTCCAACTTTATAATAGAGTACGCAGCGATGACGAAGCACCTATATAAGTTGACAAACACATATCTTATAAATGTTTGCGAAAACATTCAGCAGGAGAACAACGTCTGTGCGAATCTCCCCACATTTCTCAACGTTCTGTAAAGGCATTACACGGAAACATGGATCAAGTGTAAGTTAGATTACTATAACTATTGCAATAACCGGTAATTACGTAATTCTGTCGGTTTGGTTAACCCACTGCTTTTTTATAGTTTTTTTAGTAAGTACTCTGCTGTAAATTTATAAACCATCTAAAAGTAAATCACTTGAGACGGAATTTATTTACTGTAAATTAACGTTGACAGTTAACTGGCGGGTCGATTCTAGAGCATTAGTGTCTGATGCCAGCAGGGTGATCTCGGAATTTTCCAGTTTGTTTAGTTACAAAAATGTGTTTCTGTACGTGTTATTAAAACATTGTTATCTAATAAGTCAGGGAATTGGTATTGTATAGCAAGTAGCTTTGGGTATTACGGATCAAAGCCAACGGATTTTGAATGAAAGCCACTATTAGTTTTTGCTTACTCTTAATTTTGCTAAATTTTATTGCAATAAAAGGAAATAATTGGGAATAATTGCATTGTATTATATTGTAGTTATACATACTACGTTTCCTGAAGACCTTGGTGTTTAGTCTGATCATAATTGTGATCAAAGGCAACGTCCTTCAAAGTATTAGATCCGTATCGACATTGACATCCCTGATCCTCTGATTTGGTATCAAATTGATACCAACATTGGTATCAAATTTTCGGTATCATATTGATACCGACATTTCTCCCGTACATTAGTATATGCGATATTGTAATTTGTTCCGTAAGTAAGCTGCTTACTTAAGGAACAAATTACAATATCGCATATACTAATGTAAAGCATATCACCTAGTAACTCCAAAATTATTATCACCTCAGTTTTGACCAAAATTGAGTTATTGGGTTTTGCCTTTGGACGGGAGATTTGCAGTGTCCCACACCTATTAATCATTTTGCTTCTGCCATGACAATATGACTAAAACTATAAAATGTATACACTGAGTTACGTTCGTTTTTCTAGTTTTTATTAGTTTGTATCATAAAAAGCTGCAACTTCAGTCTTGTTGGTTTACATGATTGTCGTCCTGACTCAGGGTCCTCTGCAGTGGATTTTTAAATGTATTTGTCAGTTAACACTTGAGAAAACAAATCGATCACAGTCAAATGCTGTGATTGATTGGGCTAAATTGGGGCACAAAGCAGATTTTTTTGGAGGGGCCCCTATTATTTTTTTCTGTTTAAAACATTTTTTACATTTGTTAAATTAAACTTGAATTTAATTTGACGCATCCATCCATTCATCCATCCATTTTCTACTGCTTGTCCCTTTCGGGATGGTGAAGTGAAGTGAAGTGAATTATATTTATATAGCGCTTTTTCTCTAGTGACTCAAAGCGCTTTACATAGTGAAACCCAATATCTAAGTTACATTCAAACCAGTGTGGGTGGCACTGGGAGCAGGTGGGTAAAGTGTCTTGCCCAAGGACACAACGGCAGTGACTAGGTTGGCAGAAGCGGGAATCGAACCTGCAACCCTCAAGTTGCTGGCACGGCCACTCTACCAACCGAGCTAAACCGTGGGGAAGTTGCTGGAGGCTAAATTGGGACACAAAGCAGATTTTTTTGGAGTGCCCCCTATTATTTTTTTCTGCTTAAAACATTTTTTACATTTGTTGAATTAAACTTGAATTTAATTTGATGCATCCATCCATTCATCCATCCATTTCCTACTGCTTGTCCCTTTCGGGATGGCGGGGAAGTTGCTGGAGGCTAAACTGGGGCACAAAGCAGATTTTTTTGGAGGGCCCCCTATTATTTTTTTCTGTTTAAAACAATTTTTACATTTGTTAAATTAAACTTGAATTTAATTTGATGCATCCATCCATTCATCCATCCATTTTCTACTGCTTGTCCCTTTCGGGATGGCGGGGAAGTTGCTGGAGGCTAAACTGGGGCACAAAGCAGATTTTTTTGGAGGGCCCCCTATTATTTTTTTCTGTTTAAAACAATCTTTACATTTGTTAAATTAAACTTGAATTTAATTTGACGCATCCATCCATTTTCTACTGCTTGTCCCTTTCGGGATGGTGGGGAAGTTGCTGGAGGCTAAATTGGGACACAAAGCAGATTTTTTTGGAGTGCCCCCTATTATTTTTTTCTGCTTAAAACATTTTTTTACATTTGTTGAATTAAACTTGAATTTAATTTGATGCATCCATCCATTCATCCATCCATTTCCTACTGCTTGTCCCTTTCGGGATGGCGGGGAAGTTGCTGGAGGCTAAACTGGGGCACAAAGCAGATTTTTTTGGAGGGCCCCCTATTTTTTTCTGTTTAAAACAATTTTTACATTTGTTAAATTAAACTTGAATTTAATTTGATGCATCCATCCGTTCATCCATCCATTTTCTACTGCTTGTCCCTTTCGGGATGGCGGGGAAGTTGCTGGAGGCTATCTCAGCTGCATTCACGGCAGTAGGCGGAGTACACCCTGGACAAGTCATGTTTTGTACAGAAAACACTGGGAAAGAAATTGTTCAATATTATGGGAAACAAATAATGTAATTAAAACATTTTCAATAATATATATTTTTAGTACAAATATAACCTAACTAAACTACATCCAGGATTCAAACTCACTACCTTGTGCTTTGCAAAATCATTAATGCTGTGAACTAGATGTATTATAGGAAATCTCATTTGTGATCATAAGATTTTCCGTGTCTTAATTGATGTTTTACATGGCCCTTAATCAAAGAAAATGGGGTTCTCTACAGATTGCGGGTATGCATAGTACATGATCCCTAAATTCTGGCTTCATTTTCTAGGTCCGAAGATATGTCCAACCTTCAGCTCGGGGGTCGGTCAGTGAAGGACGACTTTCCCAATCTTAGCGAGCACAACAACCACATGGCCAAGTTTTTAACCATTGACTTGTACAGTAAACTGAGAGAACAGTGTACTCCTAATGGATTCACTATAGATGATGTCATTCAGACAGGCGTCGACAATCCAGGTACAATCATTTTGCGACTTGGGAGGATGTTTTGTTTGTTGTTGACTGTCATGTACTGACGTGCACAGGTCACCCCTACATCATGACTGTGGGTTGTGTGGCCGGAGACGAGGAGTCGTACGAGGTCTTCAAAGACTTGATGGACCTTGTGATTGAGGAACGACATGGAGGTTACTTACCGAATGACATGCACAAGACTGACCTCAATCCTGAAAATCTGAAGGTTCTGACAGCATTTCCCTTAAGACTGATTGATAAGAGATGGACGTTGAGTTTGATGGAATATTTTTTGTACTTAAAGGGAGGCGACCTCGACGACAACTACGTTCTGAGTTCTCGTGTCCGAACGGGCCGCAGCATCCGTGGCTATTGCCTGCCGCCACACTGCAGCCGTGGAGAAAGACGTGCTGTGGAGAGGCTCTCTATTGAAGGTAATGTGAAGGTCTCTCATATAAAAAAGGTGGTATAAGCATTCATTCATCTTTCCGCAGCCCTGGATTCCCTGAAAGGCGACCTGCAGGGGAAATACTACGCCTTGAAGAACATGACTGATGAGGAGCAGCAGCAGCTGATTGATGACCACCTGCTGTTTGACAAGCCGGTGTCCCCATTGCTGCTGGCTTCAGGGATGGCCCGTGATTGGCCTGACGGCAGAGGCATCTGGTGAGAAGTCACTTTTTACAGCTGCATCAAGCTTGTCGAGATGGGGGAAACTCATGATTTCCCTTTAAAAGGCACAACGACAATAAGACCTTCCTGGTGTGGGTGAACGAGGAGGACCATCTGCGAGTGATCTCCATGCAGAAAGGAGGCAACATGAAGGAAGTGTTTACTCGCTTCTGTACCGGACTCACTCAGGTTCGGAGAGGACCATCTTTCAGGTTTATGGGAGTAATATGACAAGATGTTTTATTGCGTTTGACTTCTCTGATTTGCTTCTTTTTGAAGCTGGAGTCTTTGTTCAAAGAAAAAGGTGAAGCTTTCATGTGGAACGAGCACCTGGGCTACATCCTGACTTGCCCATCCAACCTTGGGACTGGTTTGCGTGCTGGAGTCCATGTGAAGCTTCCAAACATGGGCCAGCACCCTGAGTTTAACGAAGTTCTGAAAAGGCTTAGGCTTCAGAAACGTGGAACTGGTACATAGAACCTTTATTGTATTGCAAGTGAAGAAAAGGCAAGTTGAGGTTGATGTTTGTCCCAACAGGTGGCGTGGACACTGATGCTGTTGGTGGAGTCTTTGACATATCAAACGCAGACAGACTGGGCTTCTCTGAGGTGGAGCTGGTGCAGATGGTGGTTGATGGTGTCAAGCTGCTGGTGGAGATGGAGAAGAAACTGGAGACGGGCGAACCAATCGATAGCCTCATGCCCAGCATCCAGAGGTATAGAACGGAAGAAACAATTGTCATCATTTGAAGTAAGTCTTCACTCTTGAATGTGTTTTTCAGTATTAAAGAAATGGATTCTGAGCCTGTGCGAAAAAAGCTGAAAGCTGAGGAAGAATTTCCAGATCTGAGTCAGCACAACAACCACATGGCCAAGTACTTATCCCTGGACATGTACAAGAAACTGAGGGAGTGCACAACATCCAATGAGTTCACTATTGATGATGTCATCCAGACAGGCGTAGATAATTTTGGTACATTAACATGCTTCCATCAAGTTATTGTCCCGTCCCTCTTTATTTAATTTCTGATCATATTACATGATATATGCAGGTCATCCCTTCATTATGAAGGTTGGATGCGTGGCCGGAGATGAGGAGTCATATGAGGTCTACAAACCTCTGATGGACCTAGTCATTCAGGACAGACATGGAGGATACAAACCAACTGACAAGCAAAAGACTGACCTCAATCCAGAAAAACTAAATGTAAATCATCTCACACAGACAAAATGGATCGCCATTTATGAAGATTTATTCCGACTGCTATGTGTTCTGGCTCTTAGGGGGCTGAGGACCTTGACCCAAACTATGTTTTGAGCTCCCGTATCCGCACTGGCCGAAGCATTCGGGGCTTCTGCCTGCCGCCGCTTATCAGCCGGGGCGAGAGACGTGCTTTGGAGAAGCTCTCGATTGAAGGTAATGACAGAGATTCATGCATTAAGTTTTACAGAGTCATCTTAGGTCCAAGGCAAACAGTCATAAGGGACTTTCACACACCAATTATGTGGTATGAGCATGTCAGAAACAACATTGCGAGCTGCATGCAACCATTTTACTGCAATTGATTGGAAAAATCAACATTTAAAAGCCATTTTTTTGCTCCTTTTGTTATATTCAAAATCCATATGTCAGATACACTATTTTATTAGTGCAGTTGGACTGGATGTGAACGTGAATTGTGAATGCCCAAGTGTGTGACTGGTGGGAAAAAATGCAGGCGACTGGCCAGGTCTGAACAGGACAGGCCTAGAAAAGTGCCGCCGTCATTCTTTCCTGGTACAACTTACAGAAAAATGTTTAGCATTTGAAGCACTTTAATCTTAACATTTGTTACTTGCCACTTATTTGTGTTCATTACATACAGTACATTTGGTGTCACTGGGAAAAAGGTTGACAACTTGTGTAATTTAAGTTTTTGTACAGCATTCGCCTCTCTGCTGCACTTGGTTAACGTTTGCCCGATTGTAAATCCTCCCCTGGGCCTTAATCAGAAATTCTTGTTGGACTGTATATTGCAGGGGTGTCCACTGCACGTAATCCGTATATAGTGGGCGGGCCCTGACTTGGATACTGGTCTAATTGTATGGAACTATGTTCCCCGGTGTTGTTGCAGTACTGGATTCACTGACTGGTGACCTGCAGGGGAAATACTTTGCTGTCAAAGATATGACAGAAGCTGAGCAGCAGCAGATGATTTATGACCACTTCATGTTTGACAAGCCACAGTCCCCTCTGCTGCTGTCTACAGGGATGGCCCGTGACTGGCCTGATGGCAGAGGCCTCTGGTAAGAAACCTTAATCATTGGCAGGTATGGAATTTGTAAAGTGTAATGTCATGTTTGTTTTAAAAAGGCATAACGACAACAAGACGTTCTTAGTGTGGGTGAACGAGGAGGACCACTTGAGAGTGATCTCAATGCAGAAAGGCGGCAACATGAAGGAAGTGTTCACTCGCTTTGCCAACGGACTTGCTCAGGTATACAAAAAAATTAATCTGCTTTCATATGTTAATTTTAATGGCCTGTTATGCCTGGCCCTGTCTAGATGGAATCCTTGTTCAGGAAGAAAGGTCACGTCTTCATGTGGAATGAGCACTTCGGCTACATCTTGACTTCCCCAGCCACACTTGGCACTGGACTGCGTGCTAGTGTTCACATAAAGCTACCAAATATGAACAAGCATCCTGAGTTTGATGAGGTTCTTAAGAGGCTAAGGCTCCAGAAACGTGGAACCGGTACATGCAACCTTATTTGGTCCAAGTGGTGTAAATGTGTGTAAATGATGAAAGTATAAATTTTGAGGCTCCGAAAATTACTAATGTCGTCAGATGTCCCCCTTAGGTGGTGAGGACACAGCTGTTGTGGATGCAGTATTTGACATCTCCAACATTGACAGAATGGGTGTCTCCGAGGTGAGGCTTGTCCAGATACTGGTTGATGGGATAAGAGTGCTGGTGGAGATGGAGAAGAGGCTTGAAATGGATGAGCCCATTGATGACCTAATGCCCAGCAGCATTGAGCTGAAAGGGTTGACAGCTAAGGACGAGTTCCCAGATCTCAGTCAGCACAACAACCACATGGCTAAAGTTTTAACTCTGGAAATGTATAAAAAGCTAAAGGATCGCACAAGTCCCAATGGCTTCACCATAGATGATGTCATTCAGACAGGCGTTGATAATCCAGGTACATGAAATCTCCTCACTCTGAAAACCAATATTAATTTAACTTTGATTTGGGGTTTTCTGACATGTGCAGGTAACCCCTTGATCACGACGGTGGGCTGTGTGGCTGGAGATGAGGAGTCTTATGTAGTCTTCAGGGATCTGCTGAACCTCGTCATTGCGGCTAAACATAAAGGTTTTAAACCCAAAGACAATCACAAAACTGACATCAACCCGGACAATCTGAAGGTATAGCTGTTTCGCAGTCAAAGGGACATATTTCTACTGCAGAAAAAAATACCTGTTTTGTCTACTAGGGTGGTGATGATCTGGATCCTGAATATGTTCTGAGCTGCAGAGTGCGAGCACGCCGTAGCATCCGTGGTTTCTGTCTACCCCCACTCTGCAGCCGTGGGGAGAGGCGCGCATTGGAGAAGCTCCTAGCTGAAAGTAAAAAACACACCAAGAATGCATGCTATCGTGAAAAGTTGCTCAAGAATAAAACTGTTGCCTAAAATTCAGCCCTGGACTCACTGACTGGAGACCTGAAAGGGAAATATTACTCTTTGAAGAACATTACAGAGGAGGAGCAGCAGCAGATGATTGATGACCACTTGCTGGTTGATAAGCCAGTGTCCCCACTGTTGCTGTCCTCGGGGATGGCCCGTGACTGGCCAGACGGCAGAGGCATTTGGTGAGACAAGTTTGGTCTTACATGAGATTTGAGAATATAATAAACTTATATTTCTTTTAAGGCACAATGAGAGCAAGACATTGCTGGTGTGGGTAAATGAGGAGGACCATCTGCGAGTGATCTCTATGCAAAAAGGCCACGACATGAAAGAAGTGTTCACCCGCTTCTGCAGCGGACTCACAGGGGTATGTAGGATTTCCTGGAAGTAAATTATTGCCCTCAAGTATTTGATTATTTATATTAATTATTAATTATTTATAGATTGAGTCCATAATTAAGAAGAAAGGTGAAGCCTTCATGTGGAATGAGCACCTGGGCTACATCCTGACTTGCCCATCCAATCTTGGGACCGGCTTGCGCGCTAGTGTCCATGTAAAGCTTCCAAACATGAGCAAGCACCCCGAGTTTGAAGAAATTCTAAGAAGGTTGAAGCTCAAGAAGAGTGGAAATGGTACAGGCAAACCTCTGGTCCAAGTTAGTTTTTTTTAAACCCCTTGAAGTCCTGATTACTTACATACATTTGTCTACCAGGTGATGCGGACAACGATGCTGTTGAGGGAGTCTTTGACATTTCGAACACTGAAAGATTGGGTTTCTCTGAGGTGCGGCTGGTGCAGACAGTGGTCGATGGAGTCAAGCTGCTCGTGGAGATGGAGAAAAGGCTGGAAAAGGAGGAGCCAATAGATGAATTGATGCCAGCCAACCTTGCGCTAAATGTGTTTTCAGCTGAGCAAGAGTACCCAGATCTCAGTCAGCACAACAACATTATTGCAAAGTACTTAACCAAGGACATGTACAAGACACTGAGGCAACGGTGTACCCCTAATGGCTTCACCATAGATGATGTCATTCAGACAGGCGTGGATAATCCAGGTAGTCAATTTGCTAGAGAGGTAGACTGTCCCTATCTAACTGTTCTTGACAATGTGCAGGGCACCCCTACATCATGACAGTGGGTTGTGTAGCTGGAGATGAAGAGTCATACAAAGTATTTAAAGAGCTGATGGACCTTGTGATTCAGGATAGACATGGAGGTTACAAACCATCCGACATCCACAAGACTGACCTCAAACCAGACCACCTTAGGGTAAAGTGATATTTTGCCAAGGAACAACCTAAATACAACCTAATATCTGTTATACCTCCCAGGGTGGCGATGACCTTGATTCAAAATATGTTCTGAGCTCCCGAGTTCGAACTGGACGCAGCATCCGTGGCTTCTGTCTGCCACCGCTCTGCAGTCGTGGAGAGAGACGTGCTTTAGAGAAACTCTGCACTGACGGTAAAGCCCAGCCCTGGTGGAAGCTAGTGGAAACCTTTGCCGGCTGCAATTAAAAAAGCTAATCTTTGATGTTCATCCTGCAGCTCTTGATTCCCTAACTGGAGACCTGCAGGGGAAATACTATGCCTTGAAGAACATGACTGATGAAGAGCAGCAGCAGCTGATTGATGACCACTTTCTTTTTGACAAGCCAGTGTCTCCTCTTTTGCTGGCCTCAGGGATGGCCCGTGACTGGCCTGACGGCAGAGGCATCTGGTGAGAAGGCCACCAATTCTCCAATATGAACATAAAACTGTGAAAAACAATTAAGTCATGCTGACTTTTCCTTTAAAGGCACAACGACAATAAGACCTTCCTGGTGTGGGTGAACGAGGAGGACCATCTTCGTGTGATTTCAATGGAGAAAGGAGGCAACATGAAGGAAGTGTTCACTCGATTTTGCACTGGACTAACTGAGGTTTGTAACCATTCAATCTCCAGGCTTTCATCCAGTTTTAGAAGATGTTTAAGTCTCTGATCTGAGTAGGCCTTATCAGTTCTCAGAATTGATCTGACTAGATCTGAATGTCTTGACTCTTCAGACTAGATCTGATCATAAGTTATGATCAGATGAGCGGTGTCTGACATCAATTGGATGCCCTGAGAATACAATGGCCTGGATGAATGAACATCCATAAACATGTACAACTAATTATGGCTAACAGGAAAAATGTCTCTCCAGATTGAGTCTGCCATTAAGCAGAAAGGTGAAGCATTCATGTGGAACGAACACCTTGGCTTTATCCTGACTTGCCCATCCAACCTTGGCACTGGTCTGCGTGCTGGTGTCCATGCAAAGCTTCCAAACATGGGCAAGCACCCCAAGTTCGAGGAGGTCCTTAAAAAACTGAGGCTTCAGAAACGTGGAACTGGTACGTAACTTTGCGTCTTGTACAAGGATATATATTAAATATACTTTGTTTTCCAGGTGGTGTGGACACAGCTGCTGTGGATGGAGTGTTTGACATTTCCAATGCTGACAGACTGGGCTTCTCTGAGGTGCAGCTGGTTCAAATCGTGGTTGATGGCGTTAAGCTGCTGGTGGAAATGGAGAAAAGACTGGAGAAGGGTTGCTCCATCGACTCACTGATGCCTGGAAAACTCAAAATGAAGAATCTGCCAGCTGAGAGAGAATTTCCTGATCTCAGTATGCACAACAGCCACATGGCAAAGTTCTTGACGCTGGACATGTACAAGACTCTGAGAGAGCTGAAAACCCCTTATGGCTTCACTATTGACCGCGTCATCCAGACAGGCGTGGATAATCCAGGTAATTTGCACCATAATTCAACATAATTAGGTGTGGATATCATATGATCTGATGACTTTCTCTTCAGGTAACCCCTTCACCATGACTATGGGCTGTGTGGCTGCAGACGAAGAGTCTTACGAGGTCTTCAAAGAGCTGCTGGACCTTGTGATTGAAGACAAACACAAAGGCTATAAACCAACAGACTTGCACAAGACTGCTCTAAACCCAGACGGCCTGGTGGTACAGCAAATGTTTCCTATTAGCATAAGACGGGACATATATACTGTAGATTTGCGCTGGAGATAAACAAGATGTTTTTGCTTCTCAGGGAGGCGATGACCTTGACCCAAACTATGTTCTGCTTTCCCGTGTTCGTGCAAGCCGCAGCATCCGTGGCTTCTGCTTCCCAACATATTGCACTCGTGGAGAAAGACGTCTTCTCGAGAAGCTCTGCGTCGAAGGTAAAGATATTCGAAGGAGCCACAAATACCAGGAACTCATTATAAGTTTTTTTTCTGCAGTTCTGGAAAAACTGACTGGGGACTTGCAAGGGAAATATTACTCCTTGAAGAATCTGCCAGAATCTGAGCAGCAGCAGATGATAGAAGAGAACTTGCTGTTTGCAAAGCCAGTCTGTCCTTTGCTGCTATCCTCTGGAATTAACCGAGATTGGCCTGACGGCAGAGGCATCTGGTAAGGACACAACCTTGAATCTCGTTTGGATCTATTAAATGATCTAATTAATAGTGACTCTTCTTTGAAAGGCACAACAACAGTAAGAACTTCGTGGTGTGGTTGAATGAGGAGGACCATCTCAAATTAATTTCTATTGAGAAAGGGGGCAATATAAAGGCAGCATTTTCCCGCTTCTGCGGTGGAATCCAAGAGGTTTGATAATTGAATCACCAGCTGGTTGACATGAGTGAACTGTGTTAATCCTGGTGTGTTTTAGGTTGAGACCTTGTTCAAGGAGAAAGAACAACCATTCATGTGGAATGATCACCTAGGCTTCATTGTGTCCTGCCCATCCAACCTGGGCACTGGTTTGCGTGCCAGTGTGCATATGAAACTGCCAAACCTAGGAAACCACCCAAACTTTGATGAGGTTCTTAAGAGGCTGAGACTTGAGAAACGAAAAATTGGTACAGATTATATTCTCTGGTCCAAAAGACTTCCTACTCCTATCTTCCGAAGTTCACACTTTTTTGTTCTCAGGTGATGAGGACACTCATAATGGAGTTTTCGACATCTCAAACACAGACAGACTGGGCCTCTCTGAGGTACAGCTTGTGCAAATGGTGGTCGACGGTGTTAAGGTGCTGGTGGACATGGAGAGGAAGCTGGAGAGTGAACAATCTATTGACGACTTGATGCCCACCCAGAAGTAGAGCCAATAGCCATCTGAAACAATCTTTGTTCATGATGTCGTTATGTTGTGTACTGTGGTTCAAATAAAGACATACAACCATTCATTGTTTTATGACCACCATGGTGGAAACATTGTGGAAATATTACACACGAGGTGTTTCCAAAGAGATTGCGAATGTACATACAGCTTTATTCCTTACTGGTGATTGGAGTAAGTCCCTGCATGGACTGTTTCTTGCCTCCTGTCCTGTTTGAGGGCTGAGCCCGGGCCGATTCGATTATTCCCAAAAATGTTTGGAGAACTATGTTGCTGGTCTTATATCCCAACAACCGGAACTAGTTGGAGCCATGCAGAGTGGTCTGGCTCCATAAATGACCAGAAAAATGGGAAATCGACTGCAGCGGGTTCAAGCTGTAGAGGGCCATGCATCAGGTGGGACCCCAGCGCCAGCTCCCATATGGCCAGCTGGGCCTTTAGTGTCCCCCGCCACCTGCTGTGACTGCCCAGGGTTGTCCTCAGCGAGCAACCCACTGGTCTGGCATGGACTGTTACGAGGGTTGAATAAAGGGTGTTAACAAGACAACACTTGCTATTGTGACACACGTACAAACTGCCATTTCCACCTAAAAGGCATTTAGGGTGAACAAGACAACACTTGCTATTGTGACTACCATTTCCACCTAAAAGGCAGCAATGTTTGGAATAACTCCAGCAGTGCAGAAAGTATCCAAGCAAAACCATCTTTTGTTATTTTTACTGCACATTTTGGTCGGATCGGAAGATTTTTTATCTGGGATGAGATGCAAAATAACCTGCAGCCTTTTCCACCAAACGCAGAGGAATTTTGAGTTCCTGGAACCTTTACTGTAGAAGTGTGGTTTGTGCTTCCACCGCATTTTACTGTTCAGGGTAGTTTATGCAAATCAGGCTGATGACATGTGGATGAGTGGTTACACTGATAACCGTAATAGACAATATTAGGTCATACTAAAGTGTAAGTAAATAAAAACAAAGCAGTAAGATATAAACGATATGATTTAAAAACAAAGTGACTAGGGGTGTACCGGTACGTGTATTTGTATTGAACCGTTTCGGTACGGGGGTTTTGGTTCGGTTCGGAGGTGTACCGAACGAGTTTCCACACGGACATATTAGGTAGCGCACCGCAGGTTGTGTAAACAATGCAGAGCAAGGCACAACACACGGCAGGCTAGCAGCGACCGGGCTAGGACAAAATGCAAACGCCAAAGCTGGAAGACCCTCCTGCCTCGTTAAGATTTCCAGTTTGGGAACACTTTTGCTGCGAGGTGCGACAACAATGGAGGATAGAAGTGTGCTGACATTGTTCATCAGCAGTAGGGTACGCTCCTGCCAACATGTCAAACATGCTAACTCCTTTGAAGCGTCACCACCGCATTCAAGCAGCCTCTCCTCAGCGAGTCAGGCTGGGCTGAAGCAATAACAAATGTTTTTATAGTAGCAGATTTAAGACCATCCATCCACCCATTTTCTACCGCTTGTCCCGTTTGGGGTGGCAGGGGGTTGCTGTATTGCATTAAAAACTAGATTTTGACCCACTTCTATGGTGGAAGAACAATAAGCCCATATATCCTCTTACTGCCAAATTAGCCAGGTTGGGGGGACGGGGGTGGGGTGGGGGGTGATATTAAACAAGTAGAAAAACTTATTGGGGTGTTTGCATTCAGTGGTCAATTGTACGGAATATGTACTGTACTGTGCAATCTACTAATAAAAGTCTCAATCAATCAATCAATCAAAAAAAGCACTTTATATGTAGAAAGTTTTTGTTAAGAAACCATTCTGAGCCTTATCTTTTATTTTTTATTTTATATATGTTGACCACATTAACCTTGGCAATGGACCCTGTGTGTATACACGTATGTTAAATAAATAACCAAAAAATTTATATTTTGTTGTTTTCTTACTGTACCGAACCATGACCTATAAAAACCGAGGTAAGTACCAAACCAAAATTTTTGTGTACCGTTACACACCTAAAAGTGACCCGTTTTTACACAAAAAGTCAGTGTTTTGTCCCTAGTGTCCAACAGTCAGAATGGGTTCTCCTTAGTGGAGGGGTTGCCAACCCGTCAATTGCAGTCGATCTTTGGGACCCCATCTGTGGATCGCAAAAAAAAAGATCATTATGACATTAGTGATTTCCCCACTCGTAGAGTGACCAACAGGCATGCATTTTAGCCCCTGGACACGCCTCGCCTCTCTTCAACCTCACATCCCGCTGCTCTCAACATCCCCACACTCCCAAGTACCGCCCAGACCACACCCGCTCGTCTCGCAAACGCGCATTATATGACGTAGACAAAAATCATCCAGCTGTGCATTAAGGCTGATTGTTGCAAGGCATCGGACATTTTCTAGCATCAAATATCAAACAACTCTTCCATCAACAATGACTGTCAACGCTCGCCTGCGACGGAAAGCTGACAAATAATAGTCTGTGAGCAATGCTCGAAAATACGGATTTTGTGGTGATTTATAAACAAAAGTAAACATTGACATGTGCTAAGGCAGTAATAATCTATGATAAAACAAGGCAGCAGCTGAAGAAGGACTTTCCCGTTTATTCCCTCTTTATCACACACGAAAACCCACCGGGAGAACAGCTGATTTTATTACTTTCGGCGCTGACGTGAGAGAATTTAAGTCCCTACCTTTAGTCAAAAATGATTTATGGGGGGTCATAAATCAATGATTTATGAGGGGTCAAGGTCAAAGGTCAATGATTTATGAGGGGTCAAGTTCAAAGGTAAATGATTTATGAGGGGTCAAGGTTAAAGGTCAAAGTCAAAGGTCAAAGTCAAAGGTCAGGGTCAAATGTCAAGGTCAAGTGGGTGTGGCTTACCCCGGAAGAGGGTGGAGTTAAGACCTGCGGTGGGAGTGGTTAAACCAGGAAGAGGGTGGAGTTTTAACCAGAAAGAGGGCAGAGTTAAGACCTGTGGTGGGAGTGGTTAAACCAGGAAGAGGGTGGAGTTAAGACCTGACGAGGGAACAAAGGAGGGTTCAGTTTTTTAAGAAAGCAATGTCATCTGAGCAGCATGTGACCATATATTTGATAGTTTAAATGTTTACGATCGTTTGAAACAACTTCCAGATTTCGATGTATTGATGGCTGGGAATGTTACGTGTGGAGATGTGGACACGCACGCACTTCACACACACACACACACACACACACACACACACACACACACACACACACACACACACACACACACACGCAGAGGAGGGGTACAAAAGGGCGGTGTAAGGCTTAGTCATTATTTGGAGCTTTATACGTTAGCGTAAAGACTTTGTTCGATTCGGTCATGATTAGTGAAACGCCTGTGTCGATTTATAAAAATAATAAAACTTACATTGACGCTCCGCAAAAAAGTCGAGTGTTTCTAAATCGTATTCAGATGCCGCCGACCGAGTCTTTGCGTGAGAAATGGGACTTGGAAGCGTACGGGATGGAGGGATCTTTTGGATTTGTATTCAGATACGAAATGGGGGATATCTGCTTATTTCAGCTAAAAGAAAGAAGAGACGGAAGCCCTTTCTCGATATTTTCATCGTTATCTACCGTGGATTGGGAAGTTTTAAGACTGGCAATGCCCGATTTCCTGTGGCGTGATCCTTCACCGGTGGATAAACGCGTAAAAGGAAGCTTGTTTACTTACCCGACGATGGATGAGTTGAATGAGAGAAGAATTCTGTTCAGCGCTACCTGGGAGACGAAATCTTCAGCCTCGGGTCGTTGGTTTTTACGTGCCAGTCTCCGTGCTCCAAAAATCACCGGTACCTATCCGGCTCAGTGGACCGAGCCCGATGTCTTTTCCCTGGAGTCTTTCAACGATGAATGCGGGGTGTTTACACCTTTGGTGGTCGTACCCATCGTGGCATGGCGAGAGCGAATGGCGTCGATGAAGGAGAAAATAAACGACTTGTTCCGAAGCAGTCGACAATGGAAAAGCATGCTGACGACGAGAAGAAAGTTGTCCTTTGAGACCACACCCCCGACGGAGGACGAAAGGACCTCCCCCGCTTCAGTTTCAACCAATAACCTTCAAGGAAACACCCCCTCCTCCGACTCGTCCAATACCCTTTGAAAATCATAGCGTTAGTTTGATTGGTCGAGACTTTTTTTTTCGACCCTCCCTATAAAAACAACCCCACCCTGCAATTTTTTTTTTCGACCAGACCATATTGGCTCCCTTTTTTGAACGCACGGATCTCAAACAAGAAAATGGCAAACAAGACCATCAGATGCGTAAAGACCCGTCTTATACCATAGGACGATTTCAAACCATCCGTAAACACGACTGATGAAGCAAACATGGCCGAGATCTTTAACCCTCCTGAAACGACGGCTGGATCGGAGGTGGTGAGCGACGATGAGACGTGTCGCTTCGGCAGATGTTTCTGCAGATGGGGGATGAAAACCGACAACGCTACGCAGTCTTTGCCAGATGACGATAGGAAGGAGGAGGAAAAGGAGAATGACCTGATCATCATAACACCTCCGACGTCCCCGCCACCACCCCCGTCACCATCCCCGTCACTCTTGGACCCCCCGTTGCACATCGATGATGAAACCGATGGGGGGAAGTGGTTGCTTTTCACCAGCACGGTGAAAACGGCCGTGTTTCATCTCCTCGAGGCCATCCGCCAGTTCAGGCAGAGCGAATGTTACGGTTGTCGGGTGAACCATCCGAGCCAGAGAAACCACCCGTGCCTGGAACCCTATGAAGAGGACTTTCTCCTGTACAACTACGACGGACTCATCAAGACTCTGCGTACGTCTAAATTCATTCAAGCCATTCAACGCTTGCTGATGCTTCGTCGCATCGAGGCTGAGGATTCAAGGGTCGAATCCTACGCCGACTCTCTGCTGTCTCAACTGAAATCTGAGAGAAATGTCTGGTGGGCCATGGATGACGTGTACAACGAGTTGGTACGGGGTGATGAAACGATTTTGAGACATCTGGATATGGTGACAGAGTGTTGGAATAATTACAAAAAAGATGGGTAATTATTGGAGAAAACTTGTAAACTCTATCGAGAACCACGCTGTTATTTACCCGTTGATTGACGCGATGGAAGCGTATGTTCTAAAACGAGACAAACCTCAAAAACTACAAATTATTCTTGATTATGCCCGCTCTAAGCCTACCTGGGAAGCTACCTGGAAATCCGTTGTCTCTCATGCTTTTGACTTTGACATTTTTGAAACAATTTTGAAGGAATGGTCTAAAGAAAAGTCTTTTCAACCTTCTCCTTATCACGTGTTCATTTTATATGCTCTGTTTGTTGATATGTCGATGTATCGTCTACGATGCGACATCCCCGTCAACGTTTTGTTTGAACTACAAAAACTGCACGAAGCGATTAAATTCACCTACGGTATACCTGTTTTACATCAAACCTTGATTATAGTTTATAGTTTATAGAAAAATTGTTTTAGATTCGCTGTGTGGTGTCCATGAATGAATAAAAACAAACTGTTTTCGATTCATTGTGTTGTTTCCATGAATGAATAAAAGAAATGTGTACCAAGCAACACGAGTTCATTTCTCTTTGTCTTTCCACAATGGAGAAAGCTATGGAAAAAGCATACTATACACCCGCACACCCGGGTAGTTTTGGAGGGGTAGATCGACTCCGTCGAGCTGTGCAGGATGAAACGGGGCAACGTGTCACAAAAGAAAAAGTTCAAGAATATTTAACGGGACAGGACGCCTATACACTCCATAAACCGGTTCGCATTCATTTTCCAAGAAACAGAGTCTTTGTCCCGCGACCTTTAACCCAGTTTCAAGCCGACCTCTGTGACATGCAAGCCTTGGCTGAATATAACGACGGTTATAATTATTTATTAACGGTCATAGATGTATTTTCCAAGAAGGCCTATGTGAGGGTTTTGAGGAGAAAGACGTCCGTGGAGGTGGTTGAATCGTTTCAATCGGTGTTGGGGGAAAGTCAGATTCCTCGCAAACTCCAAACCGACGCGGGAAAAGAATTTTTTAACAAGAGTTTTCAAGCTCTGATGAAGAAACACAATATTGTACATTTTTCTACGGCCAGCGATCTCAAAGCTTCGGTGGTTGAAAGATTTAATCGTACTCTGAAAGGGAGAATGTGGAGATATTTTACAGCCAACAACACCAGGCGCTACCTAGACGTCTTACAAGACTTGGTAAAAAGCTACAATCACGGATATCACAGCAGTATTAAAATGAAACCGGTGGATGTGACTTTGGAAAATACCCCTCAAGTGTTTGAGAATCTCTACGGCTCATTCACAGCATTCAAACGCAAATACAAATTTGCCACGGGAGATATGGTGAGAATATCCAAAGTGAGAAGAGTGTTTGATAAAAAATATGAACAGAGTTTTACAGACGAGGTGTTTACAATAACACGACGTCTCCCTCGATCTCCCCCGGCATACAGACTGAAAGATTTTGACGGTGAAATAATAGAGGGTTCTTTTTACGAAGCCGAGTTGCAGAAAGTAAAAGAGAGCGAGGACAAACGCTATCATGTGGAGGAAATTCTAAAACGACGTACGGTCGGTGGCAAAAAACAAGTTCTAGTGCACTGGAAAAACTGGCCCGAAAAATTCAACAGTTGGGTGGACGCTGACATCCTTACAAATGTATAAAACAATCTGATGCCTTTGATGAGCCTCACAGTCTAAAGATCATCGAGCATTATGGATCATTCCTGCAACGAGGGTTTTTACCTCACCTTACCCTCCAACGCCAGCCTCAACGTATTTAAAGAAAACAAAAGTTCCCATTACCAGATAGATTTAAGTCAACATATAGATTTAGCAGGCTCATGGGAGGTGGCCTTAACAGAGATTTCATACCCTCGCTCATGGTATAATGTTTGTAACGGAGCATTTTATGAATGGCTAAAGAGACCTCCGCCGGTGGGACCTGAAAGCAATCCTGGAATGGGGATAGTTTACCGTCAAGAATTGAGAGGGGGATGTTATGAGAACGTTACACGATTCATAAATGAACTGAATGAATCTTTACAAAAAATTGACAACGATGTGAGGATAGCCTTTGACGATGTTAAAAAGCGAATCTCCTATCAATCAGGGGGTCAAACTCATTTTCGTTTTTCCCCTTCCCTGGCTTACATCATGGGAGTGAAACCTGGAAAGTGGATCAAATTTGACCGTGGGTCGGCCCCCTATTCCGCGGATATAAACGCCGGTTTCTACCATCTCTACTGTTACAGTGACGTGGTGCGACCTCAGATAGTAGGCGACGCTTATGCTCCTCTTTTGAGAATCGTGAGTGTAGAGGGAGCTTACGGTGAGATTGTCACCAAGTGTTTTAACCCCGCCTACTATTTACCCATCTCGAAAAATCACATTGAAAACATCAGGGTGGAGATTAAATCTGATCAGAACAAACACGTCGACTTCACCTTTGGAAAGACCATCGCGAAGCTCCACTTTAGACCCGTTAGAAAGTAAAACCAACAACAATGAGAATGAGTCAACCCATGCACGACCCTCTACGTTTAGTGGGTTATTACGAAAGCCAAGTGGGGGGTTCCCTCCCCGGTTTCACAGGTTCACCTGTGATGTACGGGCGTGGGATAGGCTCCGTGTTTTCCAGGTTGTTTCGTTTTGTATCACCTCTTGTGAAAAGAGGTTTTGCCCTGGTCAAACCTCATCTTAAAACAGCGGCAAAAAATATCGCTTCCGACGTATTCAGTCATACCGTTGGAAAAATGGGTAGTGGGGTACAAGACGGATCAGGAGGAATAATGGTCCTGGCTAGACAACCCCGAAAGAGACCCCCGGGACGACGTCTCTCAACGAGTGGTAAAAAACGCCGTCATCTGGGGAGAAGAAAATCAGTCGGTAAAAGGTTTTCAAAGAGAAGGACCGTCGTTCCCTCACACGATATATTTTTTAAAAAAAAGAAAAAAGATGGCTCTTTTACATCAAAATTCGGCCGAATGCACGATGGCCGAGCTGGATTTATTTTCAGCTCCTATGACTCAGATGTCTATCGATGATAAATCCTACACAGAAGTCCTGCCGCTATCCGCCATCACTGACGGGGGTCCTATTGAATTTTTCATCCCGGGAGAAGGTGAAAAGTACTTGGATCTGAACGACACATTACTTTACCTGCGGGTTGAAATTACCCGCGCCGATGGATCAAATATCCCAAACGACGCCAATGTGGGTCTCATCAATTATCCTCTAAACACCATCTTCAGCCAATGCGACATTATGCTCGGGGAAAGACTGATTTCTCAATCCAGCGCCACACACCCATACAGGGCGATAATTGAAACGCTACTAAACTATTCTGAAGCCACACTCAGAAGTCAATTCTCAGCCGGGTTATTCCACAAAGACACCGGCGGCTCAATAGACTCTATAGAAACAGCGAACGGACCAAACAAAGGACTCAACATCAGAGCCGGTTACACGGCTGAATCTAAAGAGGTTCAGCTACTAGGACCCCTCCACGCAGACATTCTTTTCAGCGAGAGACTCCTTCTCAACTCGGTGGATCTGAGGATCAAACTCACGCGTGCCAGCGACGCCTTTTGTCTCACAGGGGCTGCGGACGGTACTTTCCGTCTGAAAGTGCTGGGTGCCTCTCTCTTCACAAAAAAGGTCACCGTTTCGCCGGCCGTACGATTGGGGCACGCCTCGGCCTTACTCAAAGGAAACGCACTCTACCCTTTGTCACGGGTCAGCGTGAAAACCTACTCTATCCCTGAAAATTCCAGAGTATGCACCCAAGAAAATTTGTTTTTGGGCACGATGCCTAAATACATTGTTTTGGGCATGGTAAATCATGAAGCTTTCACAGGAAGAAGAGATCTCTCACCCTTTAATTTCCAGCATTTTAACGCAGAATACATCACCCTCTGTCACGCGGGAAAACAAATTCCCTCCAAAGCTTTCCAACCACAATTTAACCAGGGGGCTTCGGTCAGAGAGTTTTACAACATGTTTACCGCTACAGGGAGGCATATGAAAGATTTACCTCTGTGCATCAACAGACAAGATTTTGAACGGGGTTATTCGCTGTTTGTGTTCAATCTCAATCCGGGAGAGGACAGCGACGCATTGTCTCGGGTTTCTAATGGCACTTTGAGGTTGGAAATGAGATTCAGAGTACCCTTACCCAACACGGTCACTCTTGTGGTTTACGCATGTTACGATTCTATTTTGGAAATTGATTCCAAACGACAAGTGCTGGTGGATTATTATTGACGACGGAGATGAATAACCATCAACTGGAGAAGCTTCTGCGACGAGTGTTGGGGAATGTTTTCTGTGGTGTATGGGCCTCCGACCAACTCCCCTCACTGACTCGCTCCTTTACCCCACCCTCCTACTTTATCGTCAACACCCACGAAGGACATCGACCGGGGGAGCACTGGTTATCGATGACTCTGGAGGAAGATGGGACCGCCACTTTTTTTGATTCTTATGGATTTTCTCCCGATTTTGATTACTACCCTCGGAGCATCTTGAACTTTTTGGAAAATCGTTCTGACCGTATATTGTACCACAACCTACAGCTTCAACACCCTTTGTCACAGTGTGCGGTCAACACTGCGTTTATTATCTGCACCATCGATTTTGCGGACTGTCTTTTGAACAAGTTTTGTCTTTATACACAGATGATGTAGTAAAAAATTATCTTGATGCATATACCCTGGTTAAAAAAATTCAACGTTGTACTAGCACGAATAAGAATAATAGTAGTCGTTGTGGCGTACAAGACGTCTGTTGTTTAGAAACTTTTTTGAACCGATGAAATGAAAATGCTGTACACACTGCGTTTGATGAATAAAAAAACATTTTATTGAAACAAGAGTTTTGTCATCATTCATTCAAGGTTTAACCAATGTGGGGACAATGTCACTTTTCTACCTCTTCTTTTCCTCTCGGGGGATAGAAATGTTTCTTTTTCCACCCATTCTGATTCAAACTCTCCATCCGCTTTCAGACGTCTGTATTGATCTCGTGCTCTGGGGTTATGAATGGTCGATGTGGGGACATTTAGCTCCGTCAACGCTGTTAAAAATTTTCTCCAACCCTCAGGCGTGCGGGTCTGTGGATTTTTGGACCGTTGCATCAGGTGTTTCAGTAAATCGATCATATGAGATCCCTGCACCGGTGTACCGTTTTGAACAAACTCTCCTTTAGAGGTCCACCCCTTATCATTCTCGGATAATTTTTTCATAATGTACTCGGCGTTGTTACGGTCGCGTCGGGGGAGGATTTTCAGAACTTCGATCATCGTGACATCCTTTGACCCCCCGCCAGTATTCCGAGGTTTATCCTCCGGTTTATCCATCGGTTTATCCTCTGGTTTATCCTCCGGTTTATCCTCAGAGTCATTCCATGGTTCACCCCGCAAATCCTTGTGTAAAGTCAGAGTCATCCTTTTCTCCTCCCGTTGCCCCTGCTTCAACAGGCCGAGATATCTCTGCAGCAGGGTATCGTATATTTTTATTCTTTCATGAGGATTCATTCCGGGTTCGTTTAAGACGGCTCTCATTTTAACATCTAGATCATCCTCCGCCGAGTCTCTGATGGTCGGCTCCGGGCGAGTCAGACGATTTAATTGTTGGGGGGATAGGAGAAACATTTTTTGAGCCTTTTTCATCTTCAACCTTTTCCGGTCAATCCACCGATAAGATTCCCTATAAACGGTACGACGGTGGCCAGTAAGGGTAGAAGAAAACCGCCCGACTGTTTCATCAGAGTCTGGCGTTTGCGTTTCAGTCCAGTCCTTTTATCAGCCAGCAGTCGGATGATTTTCTTTTGTTTTTTAAGATGAGCAAATTGAGACGGTGATAAGGGCACATTACCCTTCAGAATGTTTAAAGCAATTTCACACAGCGTCTGGATAAAGTCTGGTGAGCCGTGACTCAGAATATCTCGACGTTTTTGTGGTGTGGCATGGTACAGAGCTTTTAACATGGGACCGTTCCTCTTTACACGCTTTGACATTATGTTTTTGGCACGTAGACAACGGGCCACTGGTGCGGAAGCACGCCCGACCTCACTCTGTATTGTTCTGGACAGAAAGGTGTCAGGTCGACCAATAAATAGCCATGAGCATCCAAAGTAGCATCCGCAAAACTTTCCAAGAAAAAACTTTTTTGTGCGGGGAACATTTGCTGTGCCAACACGTTAATCTGCAATCTGTCCCGCGGGTTCTTAAACAGTATCATATAATTACAGTTTAAGCTAATGGTGCGTGAAAATTTTCCCTGATGAAAAACATTCTGGGTCAGCATCATAACGCTCATATTTCTATGATGTCTATACTGCGTGAAAATTTTAACCACTTCGGGGTGATTTGAGGCTTGAAAAATAACATCGTCCAAAATCACCAAATGGGTCTGATCGTCCGGAAACAAGTTTTCATCTTCAAAGGAATCAGGCAGTCCTTCAACAAACTTTATTTTTTTATTCATCTTTTTTAATTCAGCATACATGGGTTGGAAAGATGTATAAATCCACACAATGTTGTCGGGTACAGAATTCATGACATGTTCACAATTTTCCAAAACACATTTTACAAAAAAAGTCTTTCCGCAACCACTAGGTCCTACAACCAGGCATGAAAAAGGTGTATGAAATCTGGGATCAAAGTCTACTCGTTCCATTTTTTCCATTTCCTCTCTAATACCCGAAAGGTAAAGTTTTCCCGTCGGGAAAGAGACGTCTTTTGTCATACACCACTCGAAACTTTTTTTCGAAAGACGAGTTATTTAAAAGGAACCCCCTTTTATCACGAACAATTTGGTGATGAGGGGTGTAGATCGCACCTGTTTTGTCTTCCTCCAGATAGCCCTCCACCAAATCTTTAACGCTGTCAAAGTTGACCCTCTCACAACACTCGCGGGTTTGAGTGATTCCTTTGGCACGCAGCACAGTTTTTTTACCCTGCAGGGTTTGGTAGGCATAACTCTTTGGACCGGCGGAGACGAATTCGTGAATGCTGTCTCCTCCCAACTCATCCGTCAAATCGCCTAGATAGGACCCCGTCTCCAGAGAAACTTCCCCCTCGTTTACCGTGTAGATTAAACTATCGGTGTCTGTGTAAAGAACTCTCTCTTGCAACACCTCTAGGTAACCGTACATTTTCAAACGTGCGTAAGCGGTGGTAAAAGCAGCGACAAATACATTATTTGTGTTACCGGGAAGCACCACGCTGTTTTTACTGTATTGCCATTGCACCATAGCAATTTGCTCGTTGAGAAAGGAAAAATATTCAACCTGATATTTTCCTGAAAATACAAAGTCGAAAAATACTTCACTTTTTCTCACCAAGGTGGTCTGAGTTCTATTGCACCTCTCCGCAAACTTTCCCCAAAGGCTGTTTAAACAGAGTTTTGACATTTGTCTCTTGGCAGGGTTGGGTTCGATTTTTTCAGCATCCAGCTGTATTCCCTGATTTTCACGATATTCACGAATGTACTTTTCCCTGCTTTCTGCATCGACGGCTTCTTTGGGATACCCTGAAGCTTCTTGCTTACCCTTTAGGAAAGTTTGAACATAACCCGTAAAAACGGTTTCGCTCCGTTCTTCAAAGTGCCACACCTCCGTAATCTTACCGACTCTGTATCCCAACTGTAAAGCTTTGTTGAATTCGAGCGTGACCCAGACTCCCGTCAATGCCCTTCCTTCCTCATCATGTTCGCAGGGTTCCTGCTGGTTATTGTTTTCTGCGCATGTGCGGCAAAGTGTAAACACTAGTTTACCCTTGACCGTTCTGTAGGGTAGCACAGGGAAATAGAGACCTCGAGGAGGGTGAACAACGGCTCTGACCAGACCGAAATAGTTTCCAACATCGTCAAAATCCGTGTGGATGATGACAGGATGACCCAGGGGGTAAGGAAATGCGCTGTTGACGTACGGGTAGAGAGAGGTGACATCCTCATACAATACACGCTGGTTCTCACCCGCCGTGTGCCTCAAGCAAAAGGCGCTTGTCCTACCTCCATAAAGAGCGTCTCGAGGCATGAGAGGTGCGGGGTAATTGCGTGTTTTGAGAAAGTCTATTACCCTAGGGTTTGATTTTTTCATTTCATTCCACTCGTGCTCTCTGATGACGATGATGTTGACCTTGTGGTCACGCTTTAACGCTTTCATTTTTTTCTCGGTAGCCTTGTGCAACTCCTCGAACGGTGCTGTATGCCCTCGAAGGGCATACAGCACCGGGTTCGAAACACGTCGGGCATCCGTGATAAAAACACCCCTGAAATTCCCAGACGAATGGTTTGCCACCGATTATAGCAAACCCATCCACAAAGTATGCCACCATCTATTTTTCGCCTTTGTTTAAAGCATGCTGAATGAAAATACCACGACGATGCGACTCCCATTCTAACCATTGGATGCTGGTGTGTGAGTATTTTTTACACAACCCTCGGTAGTTATCCGGGGAAGGTATGGCTAGAGAACGCGGCTCGAGGAAATTAGTCACAAACACCTTCATGCAGGCCGAGGCTATGGTGATACGGGAGAAGGGGTCAACACCCGTCTCGCTCGTAAACTCGGCTCTAAATTTGATGCAACCCTCACGAAGAACATTGACGTCGTTTTTACAGTAGTGTACCGCTTGTTTTTGAAAATCAAAGACCTCGCTTTTCTCATTTTGATACCACGTCTCAAACTTGGTGCGTTCAACAGGTGTCATGCGTTCTACACCGTAATTGCTGATTGCGGGGTATTTTCCGACATAATTTAAATGTTCCTCCGAACTAAATTTGTGAGGAAAATACCCCTTGGACCAGCAATCACCGAGTCCTAACGCTTTTGGCATAGCGCTAAGCGGCATGGTAAGGAAGGAAAGCGAGTCAATGTATTTTTGCAAAAAATCAGGGTCTTTAAAACAGAGAACTTTACTCCCCTGCATGATAATTAAGGGTGCTATACCCAGCTGTACCATGCCTCTCAGAATCAAGTAACCGTCAAATCCTTTCGAATTGTGGGCTATAAATGTAGATTTAAGATAATGAGGTTTCCTGAAATGATTGAGGAAAACTGTAACACAATCCAGTCCAAAAGCACACCACTCTTCTCCTTGCAGCGTCTTGGTACAGACTAGAAAGGGAATGTGAGTGTGATCGTCATCGACAAACGTCTCAAAATCATAGAATATGATATTATCATTGTGGTTTACTTCACGTGGTTGGGGTTGTATATAGCAAAGATGTCGCGTTTCAGGTGTCTCTGAGTCACTGCGAGGTAGCTCTTCTTTACATATTTGACATTTTAACTTAGGGCACGTGTGTTTAGCGATACCTGTAGCCACAGGTACATCGTAAAATAGGTTGCATTTAAGGCATTTCTCTCGCCGATCGCAGTTGCTGACGAGTTTTTCCATAACCCGGTGTTTTACCCTGTGTCTGAGGAGACATGCAGGAGAACGACACCACATGTTGCAATCCCTGCAAAGCACAGTTTTCCCCTCTATTTTTACACACCCGTTTTGTGTACAGACCAAGCAATAGCCGTCGCATTTGTGTCTGTCGGGTTTGTCGTACCCTTGGTAACAGTAGTGACAAACGTACGGTTTTGACAAAAAACCTTTAATGTTAATGATACCGCTGTAATGATTCTGAGATAAATACAGATACAACGGATTTTCTGATTTGGGGTAATCCGTCTCGAACCGTGAGAGGGGTCGTTGGCCCTCTTCTCTGTACAGTATGACAATTTTACGACGTACCACTTTTTCAAATTCACGAATATGACTGAAAGTGACGGAAGTCTGTTCGTCTAAGCCCGCTTTTCTCTGTATTTTTTCAGCCTCCGCCACAGCCTGGCTATCTGTAAATTCAGGATGTAACAGACTTGCTAGGCTAATGGCAAAACATAGTTGATTATTCGAGTTTAATGGATTGTAAAGATAACGAGCTTTTTTTCTGCGGATTTCATGTTCCAAAAGGGTTTCGATTTTTCTTCTTACACCACCTCGAGGGTGTATGTATCACCTGGACCATCACCTGTATTTCTTCATCGTTCAATATTTCAACGTTTGATTGTACCAACAGATCTAACACGTCTTGAAAAGCATTCATCACAGCCCCGGCATCGTTTCGAAATGTAAATGAAGTGTGTTGATTTGCACTTTCACCGGATAACTCCAATTGAATGATATCGTCGGGTCTAGCTTCCTTAGTTACCATCTGTGTCAGCTTTTTAAGGCTCCCCAAGACTCCGCGGTAAAATGTGGCGTAATCTGTTACATCGTTGTTTTGAGGAAAAGTTAAAACGCTGGATAGTTGTATATTGTTGAATGTTTCCCTCCTCAAGACATTTACCCCATCACCCCTCTGGGTCTCATTTGAAATTGATTGGTCAGCCGTTGACGGTTGGTTCTGCATGACCCCCACCACCTCCGAAAAATCCAAACATTCCCCCGAGGGTGTCGCCCCTCCCAACACCTCGTGATGCTGTGTAGAGGCTTGTGTGTTTGTGTTTGAATTTAACACATTAATATCATCTTGCAAAGACGGATCATCGTTTGGTTCCCATTCTATCTGGTTGTTTGGATCTAAATGATGATTACAAACGTCTTCATCTTCTACAATAACTACATCTAATTCAGATGGAACTACACCCATTATATTTCTCTAAAGAAAAAAAAAGAAAAAATAATTCGAATGGAACAGATATAACAAACCAGTATGTATCAAATCATGTCTGCCATCTTCATGAGAGTGCGAGCCAGTATACGATAGTACTGTTTCAGCCTTCTTCTGTTTCTATCATGTTTGTCGAGCTGGCGGGCGCATCTACGCTTCCTCCTGCGTTTGTTGCCTGTGGAAAAAAAAAAATTAAACAAATATATATATACCGGCTTTAACCACATGTGGCGCTGTCATCTCCACTCATGCAAGCATAGCCGGAAATAAACCCACCCCCTCCGGAATCAGTCCCCGCCCATTCCCCTTAGGCGCGAAATTCATTTGAGCGAAAGACATTGGAATGAGACGAGCTCTTTAAAGCTCCTGAGAATCTTAAAAAGCTTACAGAAAACGAGAAAAACTTACAGCGGGTGCCTGTTGGACATTCACCGTCGTTTTCGATGATTTCCCCTCGGAGCAAGGATTCGATGTCTGGAGTCTTTGGCGCAATCAAGCCTTCTCCTCTGCCTGGAATGGCCGTTGACGGACCCGCCAGCGTTAAGGGAGACCAGCGAGCAGGAGATGTAAACGGAAAATCTGTAAGTAAATATATGTATATATGTATCGTATACCGCATGTTTTTTTTTCTTGTAAAAATGAGAATTATTTGACTCACCAGACTGCGATTGGGTTAAAGGGATCGCGTTGGTCTCTTCCGGCGAATCCTCTATAAAACAAAATAATGAATACACATAATATTAAATAATTCGAAGGTTTAAACACACCTCGATAATCATCTTCCAACTTTGTAAGATCGATCAAACAAAGTTCTTCGTCTTTCACTTCGTCGTCATCGGCTGTTAAAAAAAAAAAGGTATTACATCGTCGTACACGTGCAATGCTTTTAACGTTTAAATGCTTAAACGGAGTTAAACCATTGTCTAATAACGTGGTAAAAACGGAGGTAATGAAATGAATACAGTAAAAAAAAAAAATCGGTACTTACACAAAAGGATTGGAGACTCTGTTAGGAGATCCCTTGGTGGTGGGTGAATTTCAACTCGATGTTCGACTGTTTTTAGTTCGAATAAATACTTATTATAGCAACATTAAACAGACGTGTTACAAGGAATGAAAAAAAAAAAAAAAAAGAAATTACCTTTCATTCTGCAAATCGCGGTTACACTGTGTTCTGCGCTAGTTTCTCCATCTGTTTAAATATGTTTTCGTGAGGTATGGAAGTTGTTTCAAACGATCGTAAACATTTAAACTGTCAAATGGCTGGCCAGTTGCTATTCATACGACATTCTCAAGCTTCCATAAAAACTGAACCCTCCTTTGTCCCCCAAACTGACCTGTTGTTTCAAACGATCGTAAACATTTAAACTGTCAAATGGCTGGTCAGTAAAAACTGAACCCTCCTTTGTCCCCCAAACTGACCTGTTGTTTCAAACGATCGTAAAGGTCAGTTGCTAGGTTACACTGTGTTCTGCGATAGTTTTTTCCATCTGTTTAAATATGTTTTCGTGAGGTATGGAAGTTGTTTCAAACGATCGTAAACATTTAAACTGTCAAATGGCTGGTCAGTAAAAACTGAACCCTCCTTTGTCCCCTCTTCTGGTCTTAACGATGTGTGCGTACGAATGTGTGTGTGTGTGTGTGCGTGTGTGCGTGTGTGTGTGTGTGTGTGTGCGTGTGTGTGTGTGTGTGCGTGTGTGTGCGTGTCCACCAAAAACGTCCCAATCCACGGTAGATAACGATGAAAATATCGAGAAAGGGCTTCCGTCTCTTCTTTCTTTTAGCTGAAATAAGCAGATATCCCCCATTTCATATCTGAATACAAATCCAAAAGATCCCTCCATCCCGTACGCTTCCAAGTCCCATTTCTCACGCAAAGACTCGGTCGGCGGCATCTGAATACGATTTAGAAACACTCGACTTTTTTGCGGAGCGTCAATGTAAGTTTTATTATTTTTATAAATCGACACAGGCGTTTCACTAATCATGACCGAATCGAACAAAGTCTTTACGCTAACGTATAAAGCTCCAAATAATGACTAAGCCTTACACCGCCATTTTGTACCCCTCCTCTGCGTGTGTGTGTGTGTGTGTGTGTGTGTGTGTGTGTGTGTGTGTGCGTGTGTGTGTGTGTGCGAAGTGCGTGCTTGTCCACATCTCCACACGTAACATTCCCAGCCATCAATACATCGAAATCTGGAAGTTGTTTCAAACGATCGTAAACATTTAAACTATCAAATATATGGTCACATGCTGCTCAGATGACATGGCTTTCTTAAAAAACTGAACCCTCCTTTGTTCCCTCGTCAGGTCTTAACTCCACCCTCTTCCTGGTTTAACCACTCCCACCGCAGGTCTTAACTCTGCCCTCTTTCTGTTTAAAACTCCACCCTCTTCCTGGTTTAACCACTCCCACCGCAGGTCTTAACTCCACCCTCTTCCGGGTAAGCCACACCCACTTGACCTTGACATTTGACCCTGACCTTTGAACTTGACCTTTGAACTTGACCATTGACTTTGACCTTTGACCCTGACCCCTCATAAATCATTGACCTTTGACCTTGACCCCTCATAAATCATTGATTTATCATTGATTTATGACCCCCCATAAATCATTTTTGACTAAAGGTAGGGACTTAAATTCTCTGACGTGAGACAACCACGTGACTCTCGAAGGACACCACTTTGTGAACAAATGCGTGGGCAAATTGCCGAATAGTTTATGAACAAATATTTCTCAACTAGCTATTGCAAGTAATATAGGGATTTCACCATAAGGCAGGGGTGTCCAAACTTTTTCCACAGAGGGCCGCACACGGAAAAATTTAAGCATGCGGGGGCCATTTTGATATTTTTCCTTTTCAAACCAGAACAAAATATATGATTTTTTTTTTATCCTTAGGGCTCCTGGGGAGCATAGAGGGTCTCAGTCACTAAAATGTTAAAAAATAAGTAAAATTATTTTTATTATTTTTTATTTAATGCTTGCAGTAAATCTCTATATCAACTTGAGGTTGATATAAAGTAAAACAAATAAGGTTTTATGCCTTTTCGGTCAAAGCTTTGTTTTTTATAGTAAAACTGAAATATGCAGAATTTAGATCGATAGATAGATAGAACTTTATTAATTCCTTCAGGAGAGTTCCTTTATTTATCAATTAAAGCCCTCAAAGATCAATAATGCAGGACACCATTAATTTTAATTATTTAATATTTTTGAGTAATCACAGTGAAAAGTTAAATAAAATCCTACTAAATATATTTGAGATCCGAAAGGTTCCTCACTCATAAAGTGATGCATTTTAATTTTTTTACTTTTAACACTTAAATTTCAAGATCAACTTCCGATATATCTGTCGATTTTAAGTTTTAACTATTATTTTGTTTGTTTTATGCTCTTTTGTCAAAACTTTGATGTTTTTCTATGGCAACCACACAACACATGCAATATTTTTTCCACATAAAACATTTTAAAGTGATAACTTTTAAGTAATAATTCATTATAACATAGATTTTTTTGTCCTTTTTTTTTAGCAATGGAAAAAAAAGAAAATAAATAAATGATAAATGGGTTGTACTTGTATAGCACTTTTCTACCTTCAAGGTACTCAAAGCCCTTTGAGACTACTTCCACATTCACCCATTCACACACACTGATGGAGGGAGCTGCCATGCAAGGCGCTAACCAGCACCCATCAGGAGCAAGGGTGAAGTGTCTTGCTCAGGACACAACGGATGTGACGAGGTTGGTACTAGGTGGGGATTGAACCAGGGACCCTTGGGTTGCGCACGGCCACTCTACCACTGCGCCACGCCATCCTAATAACTAAAGACAAAAGGAAAAAAAAAACTGCCTGTATGGCAGCTTTGTGTCAACATTGCCACTTCTTGTCATTAGATTTCACCTCATTCCACTTTTTTTAAATGTTTTTTTTAATTTTTGCAATACTATCAATTTCGAAATTTTTGCAGAATGTGTGGCGGGCCGGTAAACGATTAGCTGCGGGCCGCAAATGGCCCCCGGGCCGCACTTTGGACACTCCTGATCTAAGGTCTGTAATATCATGAAAAGGTTCAGAGAATCCGGAGAAATCACTGCAAGTAACATTGAATGCCCGTGACCTTGGATCCCTCAGGCGGAACTGCATAAAAAACCCGACATCAGTATGTAAAGGATATCACCACATGGGCTCAAGAACACTTCAGAAAACCACTGTCAGTAACTACAGTTTTCTTCGCTACATTAGTAAGTGCAAGTTAAAACTCTATCATGCAAAGCGAAAGCCATTTATCAACAACACCCAGAAACGGCGCCGGCTTTACTGGGCCTGAGCTCATCTAAGATGGACTGATGCAAAGTGGAAAAGTGTTCAGTGGTCTGACGAGTCCCCATTTCAAATTGTTTTTGGAAACTGTGGACGTTGTGTCCACAGAACAAAGAGGATAAGAACCACCTGGATTGTTATAGGCGCAAAGTTCAAAAGCCAGCATCTGTGATGGTATAGGGGTGTATTAGTGCCCAAGGCATGGGTAACTTACACATCTGTGAAGTTATCATTAATGCTGAAAGGTACACACAGGTTTTGGAGCAACATATGTTGCCATCAAAGCAACATTATCATGGATGCCCCTGCTTATTTCAGCAAGACAATGCCAAGCCCCGTCTTACAACAGCATGGTTTCACAGTAAAAGAGTGCGGGTACTAGACTGGCCTGCCTGTAGTCTAGACCTGTCTCCCATCGAAAATGTGTGGCGCATTATGAAGCGCATAATAAGACAATGGAGACCCCGGACTGTTGGAACAACTTAAGCTGTACACCAAGCAAGAATGGGAAAGAATTCCACCGGAAAAGCTTTAGAAATTGGTTTCCTTAATTCCCAAAAATTACTGAGTGTTGTTAAAAGAAAAGGCCATGTTTGGACTGTGTTGCTGCCATTAAATTCAAAGTTAATGATTATTAGCAAAAAAAACATTAAGAAGGGTACTCAGTTGGGGCTCAATATCAAAAAGTTCACTTACTTCAAAGATAAAACATGCTGAAAAAAAGCAAAAGAAATTGGACAACATTAAGCATTATGGGCTTGTCTAAAGCAAGGATATACTGTACGATACAGCGGCTGAGCAGGTCTGGAAGATCTACATGACGGTTGACGGCAGCTCAACCGAGGGAGATCTCTCTCGGAGTCGTCTTCTGGGCTGTGAGATGTGTTGCGAGCTACTACAGCCTTGTTCTTCCATGACCTGGGGTGAGAGGTTACCAGCACAATTTTTAAAAAGCTTTTACATCGCTTTCCCAGTATGGGAAGTACGGAAAGGGAAGGTTAGCCGTCAAACACTGGAGAATCCTCAACACCAATGTCTTGTGCGAAGTAAACACAAAACACAGAGAACACACAGAAGGCAATACAAATAATATTAGAATAACTTAATACATTTAAGAGATGATTTGACAAAAACAGACTATCTTCGAATCTCAATAAAACAAAAATACTGCTATTTGGCAACAGTAGAAGAAAAAGTCAAACAAATACAAATAAAATTAAAAAGTACAAATGATTGTCACACACATACTAGGTGTGGTGAAATTATTAATAAACGGACGTTGAATGAGTAAAACAAACCACATTTTGAGTGTAATAATAGGTGATCAAATGAACTGGAAATCTTAAAAAAATATGCAACAAAGCAGCAAGAAGTACCGTATATTTCGGACCATAAGTCGCAGTTTTTTTCATAGTTTGGCCGGGGTCCGACTTATACTCAGGAGCGACTTATTACACATTACCGTAAAATATCAAATAATATTATTTAGCTCATTCACGTAACAGACTAGACGTATAAGATTTCATGGGATTTAGCAATTAGGAGTGACAGATTGTTTGAAAAACGTATAGCATGTTTTATGTTATAGTTGTTTGAATTAAACTTACCATAATATGTTACATTCCAGGCACCTTCTCAGTTGGTTATTTATGCGTCATATAACGTACACTTATTCAGCCTGTTGTTCACTGTTTTTTATTTATTTTAAATTGCCTTTCAAATGTCTATTCTTCGTTTAGTGTTTTATCAAATAAATTTCCCCTAAAATGCAACTTATACACAAGTGCGACTTATATATGTTTTTTTCCCTTTTTTATTATGCATTTTCAGGAGGTGCGACTTATACTCCGGAGCGACTTATACTCCGAAAAATACGGTATGTCAAAAATGAATAAAGTAAAATATGTTCTGGACCAAAAAAACACTCCATTTTCTCTACTGCTCGCCATTGTTATGATATATGGGTTATTGTGCAGAAATATGGGGAAACAACTACGAAAGTACACTTCATTACAAAAAAGAAAGCTCACTACGAAGTATGAGTGATACATACAGTGATTAAAAACACATTAGAGGCAACCACCACGGTTGATATACTTCACACACAAGTCATCATTTCTCCGTGATTGATGGTCCAAAGCTAATAAAGGTTTGGGAAAAATGAGTGTGGAGGTTGCCCTCTAATGGGTTCTGCAGACCACCACACACTGCCAAGAGAGCCCGGATCAGAGTTACAACACTCTTTTATTTCCATACAATCGTGCAGGTGTTTTTGCTTTCCAGCAAAATGTTTGTCTGCGTCTTGTCTCTCTCGCTCTCTCTCTGCTCCCATTGCACCTCCAACAACGTGTCTCATCCCGGCTGCTGCTAATTTTAATTTTCCTGAGGGAACTCTCCTGAAGGAATCAATTAAGTACTATCTATCTGTCTAAAGGTGACAGGTGATTAGATACCATGGCCCACCTGGGTCATGTACGCA